>NC_090740.1:136300034-136317534 GCF_036898095.1 Palaemon carinicauda | reverse complement strand
ACCTCCTGAAGGAGTATTATCAGGTGCCAATGAACCCAGAAGACATCCCAAAGACAACCAACACCACCCTTTTCGGTATATACACCTTCAATTACTCCTGTTTTGGCCTTTGTAATGCTGGGCCAATTTTCAACGTCTCATGAACGGCATCTTAGGTGAATTCCCCTTCTGTGTATGTTACGTGGACGACATATTTGTGTTCTCTTCCTCCAAAGAGGAACAGCTCCGTCATCTAAACATTGTGTTTGACAGCCTACAACAGAATGTCCTTACTGTCTGGTAAGACCGGTGTACCTTTGGTGCCAATGAAGTATCATTCTTAGGGCACCGCATCACTCCTGAAGGAGTCGACCCCTCCCTGAGAACGTAGCAGCTATTTAGAACTTCCCCATACCCTCAACCGTCAAAGCACTACAAGAATTATTGGACATGGCCAACTATTTTCGTTTTCTGCCGGCCACCGCTACCACTCTTGCCCCCCTCTATGCCTCTCTCAAGGGCTAGCCAAAAGACCTGAAACTATATCGACTTCAAGAAGCAGCCTTCGGCAATGCAAAGAATGCCCAATCAACTGCTGTTTCTCTCACTTTCTCTGTGCCATATGCACCTCTCTTTCTCTCCACTAATGCCAGCAACATTGCTATTGGGGCAGTCCTCGAGCAGGTGGTCAATGACTCACCACGCCAATTGGCCTTCCTCAGTAGAAAATTTTCCAATGCAGAATACGGCTACTTTACCTTCGATCGTGAATTGCTGGTGGTGCATTTGGCTGTCCATTACTTTCGCCACTTCTTTGAAAGTATGCCCTTCATTATTCGTATGGACCCCATCTCTCTGCTGTGTCTGAATACAATTGTACTCGGGAAAGTGAATCCCGTTGCCAATACCCTGTCAAGAAACACATTGGAAATCGTTCACCTAGGATTGGATTACAACGCCTTAGAAGAAGCCCAATGAAAAGATTCAGAGTACCAATCATGTAGGACATCATGCACATCCCTCTATTGGGAGGACATCCCCCTAGATGACTCGAACACCACCCTCCACTGTGACGTCAGTACTGGTAGACCTAGACCGTGGATATCTTTATCCATGCAATGACAGGTGTTTGATTTCATTCATGGCCTTTCATATCCCTCGTGCCGTTCTACTGTACAGCTAATAAAACAAAGTTCAATTGGCATGGCATTACTGAGGAGGCTAAGGGTTGGGTTTGTGCCTGAACTTCATGCTAAACCTTAGAAGTAATTAGACACACAGATTCAGGATTGTCACCTTTCATCAACCTCAGCGGCACGTTGTCCGCATCCAAGTTAATGGTGTAGGTCCCACATCAAAAGGATAACGTTACCTATTTACCATTACTGAATGCTCCTATCCTTGCCATGAAGCCATTCTCATGGAAGTTGTAACGTCCCCCTTGTGTACACCTGCTTTACTCTCACGATGGATAGCGATATTTGGTAACCCTTGGCACATTACTTCCGACAGGGGTACCACTTTCACCTCTCAATTATGGCTTCATTAGCGAATCTCCTTAGTATCGCCTCCATCAGACAACTGCTTACAATACTGCATCCAATGGTATGGTTGAATTTTTTCACCGTAACCTCAAAGCAGTCTAGATTTCACACTGGAAGAACTTCAATTGGTTTACCCCGTTTCTCTTGTTCCATCTGGGGCTGAGGACCACTCCTAAAGTTGCCCTGAATGTCTCGGCAGTTGAAATGGTGTATGGCAATCCATTGGTTGTCTCTGCCAATTTTTTTCAGTTGGCAGCCTCCTCCAACAATCTCCAGCTCCCACTGAGAGAGGACCTTCACTTCTGCTCCTGACTGCCGACATCTTCTGCCGCCGTTGCCGACTGTTGCCTGCTTCCTCTTCACTTGGCTGATACATTCAGCCTCCTGAAGAGACCGCCGCCGCCGCCGCCGCCGCCGCCGCCGCCGCCGCCGCTCCCGCCGATAAATCGCCGATTTCACCGACGTTTTTCGCCGATTTTTCGCCGAATTCGTCGCCGATTTTCGCCGTTTTTTCGACGATTTTTGTTGCTGTTCTGACAAGGGCCTTGCCCCTGAATTGGCTGTAATCAGCCCCCTCATATAAGGGAAACTAAATTGACAATATAGGCTAAGCTTTGCCTCTACCTACATAATTTTAACTTACTAATAGATCCTCCTGTGGAAAATCTGGTAGCCGTTGTGGTCTTAAAACTCCAGTAGAAGCAGGGCCAAAGGGTCAAAACCTCCCACTCTCGCTGTCTGTGGCAAGTGGCATAGGGCTGTTAGGCTTGGCGCCTATAAGCCAAGTGGTTTGCTAAATAATAGGTTATTATTCTTGGTAACTGGCGAAATAAGCCAGTATTCAAATAGGGTCAGGAATCAGCTCAAATAAAAACTTTTAGGATTCCACTGAGTTTTGCTTATTACCCCCAACCTCCCTACCTGCAGGAATAGACTGCTGGGCCGTCTTAGTGCGTGAACGCAGTAAGAAGGCTCCCCAACAGCTATTTGTGCAGGCTAGTACTTAGCTAAAAAGAGTTAGTTTCAGCACTGCTCTAGCAATAGGTTAGTTAGCATATCCCCCATATAACTAACGAAATTGTGTTTCATTTTTCAGATTCTGTATTTCATTCGTATAACTCCTACTATAACTTTGTTTGGGGCCCTAAGGCTTAAAGGGTTGGACAACCCCACCAGGCACACTGTCTGTCTCTCTGTATGATCTCTGATCATCTACTCACCCTTCTTAATATCAAGGACTTATCTTGGAAATCAGCAAATGAACTTTATGAAATCGTGCTAGAAGCCCTGGGCACTGGTGAAATAGAGATGGACCCCGACCTGCAACCCTGTCTAACCGAACTGGATAAGGAAGCCGAACAGGAACTGATAAACGAGGAACGAAAACGAATGGACCAGGACCAGGACCAAACAAACCGCAAGAGGACCAACACTGACAACGACTCTGATGGAGAAGGAAACCTACCTTGGCAGGAAGTAAGGAAAAAGAAGAAACTTCCTAGAAGGAGCCAACCAGGGAATGATGTGCCTACCCAGCAAGGAAACCTCACCGTAGGAAGCAGCAACCAGCCTGCTAGAGAAAATAAGACCTATTTCTTCAGGGTCTTAGCTGCAAACCCATCAGAGGCCTTCAAGGCTATTGCTGCCTTTGAAAGCAAACATAAAAACATACAAATGATTACCAAACCAAACAGGCAAGGACAGTGGACCATATCCACCAGGGACACAAGAACCCTGATAACCTTACGAAGCACCTCAGACATTAAGCTATTAGAGCTTAAAGAAGAGGAAAAATTAAAAAAAGCAGTTGTGGTTGGCTACCCAACTGACATGATGGAAAGCCACCTATTAAAATTAACCAACATCACTGCAGCAGAACGCATGAAGAACAAGGCAGGCTTCCTTACCAAAGCCATACTAGTGACATTCAAGGGTCCACACCCACGAAGAGTCGATCTTGGCATCTTCGGCAGCTTCAGGGTCAACAAGTATTACCCAGATCCCCTCAGATGTTACAACTGCCAGAAGTTTGGGCATCACAAGGACCAATGCCAAGCAAAGGTCCCAACCTGTGCTGTCTGCAGCCTTAAGCACCCCACACAGGAGTGCATTGACAAGAAGGCTGCTGGAATACCCACTGTGAAAAAGTGCTCCAATTGCAAGAAAGGGCATACTGCAATGGCCTGGGGATGCCCTGAAAGGGTAGCAAGGGTAATTGCTGCCCTCCCCAAAGACAAAAGGGACCCATCAAGAGGAAGAGCGGCCCCCAAACCTCTACCCAGGAGGAGATTCTACACCCAGGAGGAGCTAAGCAGGCACTCCAACTCCAGAACCAGAACCAGATCAGTATCAAAACCCAGAGCCAGATCTACCTCCAGGGCTCCAACTGAAGGACCAAAACCACTGCCCAGGACCATCTTCATAAAGACCACGGTCCTAAAGGATAAATTGACTGAACTAGTTACACAGGCCGTGACTGGAAAAATCAATTCTGAGACAATTGCAACCAGCATTGAACAAGTCCTAAATGACTTGCTCTCCAAGAATAAGTCCTCCCAATCCCCCTCTCTTGCTATCCAGGAGATCACTTCTCACTCCTCACCAACCACACCTACCATTCCATCACCTCAATCACCCGTACCTTCCACATCCTCTACTTCAGTCCCTGCACCTATCATACCACTCACCCCATCCATCATCCCATCATCCACACTCACCCCATCCACCTCATCCACTTCATCCTCCGAGGTCAAGGCAATTGCCTTTGCCCCTAGGGACCCAAGACAGTACTCTTCAACCTACACCATGGAGTAAGAGTTCTGAACTGGAACTCAGCCGGTGTTAGATCAAAGATCTCCTCCCTAATTGCAGTATGCAAAACTGAGAATGTAGATGTCATCCTGCTACAAGAAACCAATCTTCCAGCAGGAAAGAAACTAAAAATCCCAGGTTACAATGCCTACATCGCACCACAGATAGGCACAGACAGAGGCCTAGCTACATTAGTTAAAACTAGCATACCAACAACAAGGTTACACAACCCTATTCCCTGTGGCACCAACATAGAGACACTAGTAGTAACAATAACATTACTGAATCAAAAAATAGACATATACAACATATACAGAAAATTACATAGGGAGGATACAGGAGAGTTACAACTAACTCAACTCTTTGCTCACACAGAAAGAACACCAACAATTATCTGCGGGGATTTTAATGCACATCACCCCATACTATCATCCCATCAATGACAAACCCCTCAGGGGAACACATAGCTTTCGCCCTGGATGAATTTGAAGGAGTCTCCCTCCTAAACACAGGGCAACCCACACACATAAGAGGTGGTAGACTGGATCTGACATTTGCCACAACAGCCATTAGACATCTAACCAAGTGGCAAGTACACTCGACCCTGATAAGTGATCACTTTGCCACAGTGACAGAATTGGACTTGCAACAACTACCTCCAATCCCACCACCCCCACCAAGATGGAACCAGGACCTAGCAGACTGGGTCTGCTTTCAAACAACCATAGAGGAATGGGCAATCAGCTACGTTCCTCCAGAGGACATAGATCAACTAGAAAAAGACCTAGTTGAGGCCTTTCACAATGCAGCCAACAGAGCTATGCCACTAAAAACAACACAAGGTAGTTACACTTACAAAGACTCCTGGTACTACTGCCCAGAAGTCAGAAGACTAAAAACCAGACTAAACAGAGTCACAAAAATATACAGAAGAAGATCCACAGTAGAAAACAGAGAGCTACTACAAACAGTCAGAACTGAAACAAATGAAACAATCTATGAAATCAGAATAGAAAAATGGATGGAATGGTGTTCAAGCCTGTCAGGATACAACACTCTAACTCAGCTTTGGAAATGGCTAGGCAGAGTAGCCGGAAAAAAGAGAAAGACACCAATTGCCACACACCCACACCCACATGAGGAGGCTGAAAGAATTGCAACATCCTTTGCAAACAGAACACTGTCAATCAATCTCTCCCCCGAAACCAGAATGCAACAAGAGCAACTGGCGCCATCAAGATGGGAAGAGATCAACACAGCCTGCCTTCAGCAGGATGACACAGACACCCCATACACAGTTGAGGAGCTAAGAGCAGTACAAAAGACAGGGAAAGACACTGCACCTGGAGCTGACAAACTCACCTACACAATGATCAAACACATGGGTCCAGCAGGAGAAACTGCGTTCCTAAGATTACTAAACAAAACACACCTAGAGCACATAAGGCCTCAAACCTGGAGACAACAAGATACACAGCCAATCCCCAAGCCAAAGGATCCAACAAATCCTAGGCCAATAGCCTTGGTATCCTGTATAGAAAAAACAGGAGAAAAAAAGGTCTTAAACAGATTAAAGTACAAAATTGGCCCCCTAAACAAGCAGCTATATGCATATCATGAGGGACTTGGAACCTCTGAATGCATCACAGATGTATTAAGCTACATAAATCAGAACAAGGCAACAATAGTCTTCATAGACTTTGAAAAAGCCTTCGAGCTTGCAAGCCCAGTTGCAGTGCTGCAATCAGTAGCTAAAAAAGGAGTCAAAGGACACCTACTAGCATGGACTAAAAACTACATGCTAGGAGGGCAAGCCAGAGTCAAATTTCAAGGAGTGATATCCACATATCATGAATTGGAAAATGGTACGCCACAAGGAGGAATTCTAAGCCCCCTCCTTTTCAACATCCTCATGGAAAATATAGCCTCACTTCAGCTACCTGAAGGAGTTAATATATTTATCTATGCAGATGATGTATGTGTAATAGCTCAAGGGCCAGTCAGGACAATAAAAATGCAAAGAGCACTCAACTCCATCAGCCACAAATCCAATGAGCTTGGACTAAAAATTAACATTGCAAAAACAAAAGCAATGACAATCAAAGCCCCAAACCCCGTACAACCACTCACAATAGGAATGGAACCCCTGCTGCGTTTCTAAGTTCTTCTATTGTGCAGTTTTCTTTTGCCCTTGGGAGTTTGGTGTAGTTGAATTTAGCAACTTGTTTTTTCCATGGTGGAATGTGTATAGTACTTTGTGCTGTGTCAGGTTTTAATTGTAGGATTGTTTCTGTAAGGCCAAGTCTTTTGATGTTATCGCTATGGTCTTTGCCATAAGAATTTGGGGTTTGTACTTCAGGATGTTTGGATAGTTCCTCTCTTACTCGTCTTTTGGTGATTGAGTCTCTGTCTGACAGGAACATCTTTGCAACTATGCTTATATTTCTTAGTGCAATTCTGTCTTCGAGGGTTGGTAGTCCGGTTTCCAACCTTAGGTTGCAAAGTCTTGTCCACATTGGGGCTCCCAACATGAGCCTCATGGCATTGTTTTGAATCACTTCAATTGTGCTTTTTTGTAGATCTGTTAGTCCCAGGAGTGTTGGAGCGGCATAGTCTACTAGTGATCTGGAACAGGCTAGATAATATTTCTTTTGGACGTGTTCATTTGCTCCATCCTTGAGCTTGCACATATATCTCATAGCTGTATTTCTGGCATTTGTTCTTTCCTTGAGATATTTTATCTATTGCTTGAAAGTGAGCTGTTTGTCTATTATTACCCCGAGGTATGTGTATCGGTCCACCCATTCTAGGGGTTCCATTCCTATTGTGAGTGGTTGTACGGGGTTTGGGGCTTTGATTGTCATTGCTTTTGTTTTTGCAATGTTAATTTTTAGTCCAAGCTCATTGGATTTGTGGCTGATGGAATTGAGTGCTCTTTGCATTTTTATTGTCCTGACTGGCCCTCGAGCTATTACACATACATCATCTGCATAGATAAATATATTAACTCCTTCAGGTAGCTGAAGTGAGGCTATATTTTCCATGAGGATGTTGAAAAGGAGGGGGCTTAGAATTCCTCCTTGTGGCGTACCATTTTCCAATTCGTGATATGTGGATATCACTCCTTGAAATTTGACTCTGGCTTGCCTTCCTAGCATGTAGTTTTTAGTCCATGCTAGTAGGTGTCCTTTGACTCCTTTTTTAGCTACTGATTGCAGCACTGCAACTGGGCTTGCAAGCTCGAAGGCTTTTTCAAAGTCTATGAAGACTATTGTTGCCTTGTTCTGATTTATGCAGCTTAATACATCTGTGATGCATTCAGAGGTTCCAAGTCCCTCATGATATGCATATAGCTGCTTGTTTAGGGGGCCAATTTTGTACTTTAATCTGTTTAAGACCATTTTTTCTCCTGTTTTTTCTATACAGGATACCAAGGCTATTGGCCTAGGATTTGTTGGATCCTTTGGCTTGGGGATTGGCTGTGTATCTTGTTGTCTCCAGGTTTGAGGCCTTATGTGCTCTAGGTGTGTTTTGTTTAGTAATCTTAGGAACGTAGTTTCTCCTGCTGGACCCATGTGTTTGATCATTGTGTAGGTGATTTTGTCAGCTCCAGGTGCAGTGTCTTTCCCTGTCTTTTGTACTGCTCTTAGCTCCTCAACTGTGTATGGGGTGTCTGTGCCATCCTGCTGAAGGCAGGCTGTGTTGATCTCTTCCCATCTTGATGGCGCCAGTTGCTCTTGTTGCATTCTGGTTTCGGGGGAGAGATTGATTGACAGTGTTCTGTTTGCAAAGGATGTTGCAATTCTTTCAGCCTCCTCATGTGGGTGTGGGTGTGTGGCAATTGGTGTCTTTCTCTTTTTTCCGGCTACTCTGCCTAGCCATTTCCAAAGCTGAGTTAGAGTGTTGTATCCTGACAGGCTTGAACACCATTCCATCCATTTTTCTATTCTGATTTCATAGATTGTTTCGTTTGTTTCAGTTCTGACTGTTTGTAGTAGCTCTCTGTTTTCTACTGTGGATCTTCTTCTGTATATTTTTGTGACTCTGTTTAGTCTGGTTTTTAGTCTTCTGACTTCTGGGCAGTAGTACCAGGAGTCTTTGTAAGTGTAACTACCTTGTGTTGTTTTTAGTGGCATAGCTCTGTTGGCTGCATTGTGAAAGGCCTCAACTAGGTCTTTTTCTAGTTGATCTATGTCCTCTGGAGGAACGTAGCTGATTGCCCATTCCTCTATGGTTGTGGGAAAATTTACTCATGCCGCCAGACCTAAAATCACACAGGAAAACAGCAAACACCAACAGATCCTAACTCATTAACGCAGGTTTTTTTTGTGCATTGTCACTAGCAAGCTACAGCTAACGCCACCTTACACGGACCCTTTCCTTGTGATCCGTCGTCGTCCGAAAGCATTCCTCCTCAACATTCATGGCAAAGAAAACTGGGTGTCCATTGATTGCCCAAAACCTCCATATATCGTGCTAGATGATCAGCCTACAGTCCACCTCTCAAGATCAGGGTGCTCTATTTCATATGTATGTCCTTTAATGGCGGAGCAGTGTACTGCATATGTATCACACATGCACGTACAGTGTAACGGTATTTCTTATTTTTTGTATATTGTCATTATTGCTCTCTCCTTTCTCTGATAACTTGTTCATTCCTGTTTTTTTCCTGCACTATTCTGTTTGAATTTTTGTGACGTTCTTGACTGCAAATGCATGTATAAATACTCAAGCTCTGGCCAAATGAAGTTCAGTTGTATTCCCGAGAGTCTCTCAGTTACAACCTAAGGCACAGTATGCAGTTACTTCTAATAGTCATGCCTTCATCATCAAGCACAATACTACACAGTATTCTAGAAGTTTTATTTGAACTGTGACCAAGATGTCGAATGATCTTCCTAATCGGGTAGTTAAATTGGTGGAATTTCAAAAGCTAAAATTTAATATGAATATTTTTTTTTTTATGTTGAACAGGCTGACTTAAGTGTCTTGGTATGGATTAATTATGATAGATCTCTTTTACTTGTGTTATTGTTCTTAAAATATATTCAAATTTTTCATTATTTCTCTTGTAGTTTATCAGTTTGCTTATTTTATTCCTCATTGGGCTATTTTTCTATGTTCAGGCCCTTGCGCTTATAGCATCACAATTTTTCCAAATGGGGCTGTAGCTTGGCTAATAATAATAATAATAATAATAATAATAATAATAATAATAATAATAATAATAATAATAATAATAGGCACGAGTTTGAAGCTGACCAATTCATGAAGATTCACCGATCAATTTTTGACGATATCAAAAATCTTTGGCGAATGTGTTAGGTACATATTGAAAATAGTTCCTAAAAAGTAGCTAAATATTTTGATAATAAAGAGCGAAAATTCTCCTCATGCTGGGTTCGTTTATCATTTTTTAACTGAAATGTATACAAATTATCATTAGGTGTTACCAAAGATTCCTTTGTTACTTCGGTTCTCAATAATGTATTAATTAAATTCTTCAAAACACAGGATTATATAAGAATACAGGAAATATCCTGTCTAATGTATTTATGCTGCGGGATATAGAATTCATTGACAAAGTAGTATAATATTCAGAACCCCTCTATACTACAAAATATGACGTACATTTCACTTTAATGAAATGTTTAGATATAATATATATGAATATATACTGTGCTATATATATATATATATACGTATATATATATATATAATATATATATATTATATATATATATATATATATATATATATATATATATATATATATATATATATATATGTAATGATTAGAATAGTTAATATTACATGTTTAAAACAAATGATGTAATATGTCATGTTGGTTGGAGGAACTAACCCTGGGATTTGCTGTAGTCATTCAAATCGTAAACAGGACATACAATGCAAACCTATGCAAACCTCGGCAAATTGACATTCTTCTTAAACGTCAACACATTGTCTCATCGTGTGAAAGTTTGTGACGTCACCGGATGCAGGTGTCTTCCGATTTTGTGACGTGTCTTAAATAAACTAAGCATACGATATCTGTGTTATCGATAATTTAGTCAGTTCATATCTAAACTTCACCAGAATTGGTCATCTGGACCAACCCAGCTTCCTCCAGTGATGGAGATGTTTAACTCTGTTGTTTTTATAGAATAAAGACTTAAAAACTATTATGATGTATTCAGTTACCATTTACATACATCTGAAAACAACTCATACTCAATGTGTGCTTATAACAGTAGCACGCCAATAAATGGTGGCAGCGATTAAACTCTAAGACAGCGGTTAAACTCTAAGAATTAGAGAAAAAACATCAAGAGAGAGAGAGAGAGAGAGAGAGAGAGAGAGGACGTGTTGACTTCATATATAAGCTAAGTACAGATATTTTGTATTCATTCCAGTTTGGGCAGTGAAGTGTAGTTATCACAAGTCGTTAGTCAATTATTACTGGGGTGAGTGAATTGCTAAACTTTGTTATAGGAAACTCCGAATTCTCATTTAGAATTTTTCTTTCTTTGTGCTAATTCCTTTTTCTTTCAGAAACTCTTGGGGAAATGTTTTGGGATTAGTAACATTGTTGGGGGAATTTTATTATACATATACGTTTACGCAGTGGCCGTCTGTATTCATATAGATATTTTGATAGAATTGCAAGGGGTCAAAGAGATAAAAAAAAAAATACAGCAGTCATGGCTCCTCCTGTTAGCCCTACCCCTGGACCTAGTGGTGTAGGCCAGGCTAATCCTCCTCCAATTGTGACGCTTGTGAATGCCAGGTCAGCAATCCTTCCTTTTCAAGGTCGGGTCAACTGGTTCTTGCCACAAAATGTGGAGTCATGGATTTCATCCGTTGATGCCCATTTAAATGCCAAACAAATCGTAGATCCTTTTGTACAATTACAAGAAGCTAAAAGTTTTATAGATTTTTCTAAGGGGGATGCGAGTGCGTATTTAAGAGGTGTTTCATTTCAAGAAGCAGTTACTTGGGATGATTTCAAAGTTAGGTTACGCGCGATCTATGGGGGTGAGGAAGCCTTGGATGTAGTGTTAACGTTACGAAATACTTTAATCAAGCCACTATGAATCGGCTTAATGTTATTGAGAGAGCAGCTCTCATAGCTGATAGGCTTAACGAATATCAGGACATTTTAGGTAATTCCACTTGGGTTACTAACGATAACATCTCCGTGAAAGATTTTTTACGATTAATGTATTTAACTTGCATGACACTTATGTTGCCTGAAGCTTTAGTGCGGTGCTTTGATAAGAAGTTAACGCCTGCAAGTACGGAATTGGATGTCTATAAACAGATAAAGAAACACATGTCCAAGTGTCCAGATCTCGATCCTGTGTTAACTCAAGTTTTTGCAAAGAATGAAACAAAACCACAAACAGTGAACGTAATTAACAGTCCAGTAGCGGGAGTAACGTGTTACAACTGCAAACGTCAAGGTCACATAAGCGCAGACTGTAGAACAAAATTTTGCTCAATTCACAACACTGCAACGCATTCTTATAGTCAATGTTACTCGTGTAAGACACAACAATATCCTAGAAATACACAGTCAATTCCACAGTCAGTTCCATATGGAAATAAAAAGAAAAATCCTCATTTTAACAATAAGAAGAAACAACCAAATGTCAATGCAGTTCAGAGTCCGAAACAAACAAACACTTCTTCAAATATCGCTGAGCCTGGGCCGTCAAACCAGACCTCGCAAGGTCAGTCTAATTTTCAGAATGTGCAGAGCAAAGCAAATACCACATAGTTAACTCTAGAGGGGAAGAGAGTGATGTTGGGTCAAGGTCATTTATGTCAACATCAATAGTATTGAATAATCAATTTAATGTTTTATCAGATAATTGTGAGACAATAGATTTTCCTATGAAACACACGGCCGAATTAAGTAAAACAGTGCATGCTCCCGTAGATTTGCAACGAATTCATACAATAATAAGCCAAAATGAGTTACGGCCAACCTTATATGCTGTAAATTTAGAACACAAATCCTTTACGTTATTTTTTGACTCTGGTAGTCCACGTAATATTATGGATTTGAAGACACATCATTTGTTGTTTTTGAACTTTCCGATTGAAAAATCAGGAATTAGACTTTCAGGTATAGGAAATAATGAATTAAACGTCATAGGCATAACTCATATTCAGTTCAGAGTCGGTAATCGCACGTTTGCCGATACATTTGTTGTTGTAAAAAACATTAATATGTATCCAGCTGTAATTATAGGATACCCATCTATGGGAAATCAGAACATTATCTTAGCTCCTGCCAAGCACGGCGTGTATATCAAAGGGAAATTCTATAAGTCTTCTAATACCTTAAAGTCAGTTTTGGATAAAAAGGAGACGACAAATGTAACCGTAACGTACGTTGAAGAACCAATAACTTGTCTCACTAATAAAGAAATAATATACGCGACCCAGCAGAATTCTCGTTCACCCGTAATATCATCTTGCACGCAATCTATCGAACCAAACATACCTTCGAATTTAATAGTTCAAATAAAGAAAACACTACCGGGATCTGAAATATTAATCCTATCCGATACTTTGAAAACCAACGGATTGTCTGTCACACAAGCTATTTATACAGTAGGCTCACATCAGCAATGTAATATCGAAGTCTGTAATAATTTAAATAACACTTTAGTGATTCACAAAAATCAACATATCTTGGATGTAGAAGTTTATAAACATCGTATTCTTACCGTTGCTGAAATCAATCATTCTCAATCAGTTGCGGATGAATCCCTTTTGCGATCTATTAAAAATAAAATCAGTAAGGACATTCAAGACGAAGAAATTCAGCAGAAAATTTTTGAACTTTTAACTAAATATCAAGATGTCTTTTCCACTACGGATGGATCCTTAGGAAAAACAGATGTGATCGAGCATCAAATAAGGTTAAAGGACAAGCAGAAAATTATATATGTACCCTCGTACAGACTCCCTATGAAATTCCAGAATGAAATAAATGATGAAGTAGGTAAAATGTTAGAGGAAGGAGTCATTAGAAAATCAAACAGCCCTTATAATTTTCCTTTAATAGTTGTACCGAAAAAAGATCGAACATGGCGTATCTGCGTCGACTTTCGTCGTCTAAACGAGGAAACGATCCCTGATCGATTCCCAGTGCCATGTACTGACGATATTTTGTCTTTGTTAGGTCAGAATAAATATTTTACCAGTTTGGACTTACTTAAAGGCTTTCACCAGATATCATTAGAAGAAGATAGTATCCCATACACAGCCTTCAGCACATGCCAGGGGACATTATGAATTTTTACGGATGCCTTTTGGTTTACGTTGTGCTCCTATAACATTTACAAGAATGATTAACATAGTGTTTGGAGACTTGTTAGGGGATATATTGCATGCCTATATGGATGATCTTGTAACAACACCTTAGAAGAACATCTACGTAAGTTAGAACTAGTACTACAGAGATTAAGACAACATAACTTAAGGGTAAAGATTAGTAAGTGTGAAATTTTCAAAACAGAATTAATATATTTGGGTTTCATGGTGTCAAGCCAAGGTCTTAAAGTAGTCCATGATAAGGTGTCGGCTATACGTAATTTTCCCATACCTACTAATGTCAAGGGAATACAGCAATTTCTGTGTTGTAGTGGATATTACAGGCGTTTTATACGCAACTATTCAATAATAGCCGCTCCTTTAACTGATCTTACGAAGAAGGGCGTAGATTTCATATGGTCTGAGCAACATCAACAGGCGTTTAATACTTTGAAAGATGAACTGTGTAGTTCTCCTATCTTAAAATTTCCTGACTTTGGTAAGGAATTCTTCGTTGCAACAGACGCCTCAGACTTAGGAGTAGGAGGGGTATTGCTTCAGCAATATGATAAACAGTTTTTCTCGATAGCTTTCTATTCTCGAAAATTGAGAGCTTCCGAAAGTAAGTATGCAGTAATAGACAAGGAAGGACTAGCTATTGTTAATTCGCTAGTGCATTTTAAGTTCATAACTTACGGTTATCCCGTTAAGGTTCTTACTGACCATAAACCACTAACAGAGTTCTTTAAAGGCTTCAATCACAGCCCTAAACGAACTCGGTGGCATTTGATCATTCAAGATTTTGGCGCAAGAATCGGGTATTTACCTGGGAAAGCAAATATCATTGCGGATGCATTATCACGCAACCCCGTGTCATCTTGTACGGAGCCTTTAGCTGAATTAATAGATATATCAACATCCATGCCTATTGTAAAAACAATATCTAAACAAGAAGAATTAGGCTGGAGTGCTGAATTGTTACAGACTGAGCAAAGGAAAGATCAGAAAATAGAAACAATTATAAATGCTTTGAAAGGCAATCATAAAGAAAATGAATATATAAAGTATGAGCAGCAGAATTATATAATCAAAGATAATATTCTGTGTAGGACTGTGACAAGGAAAACCCGCAATACACCACATGTAACTAACGACCAGGTAGTAGTACCAATCTCACTTATTTCCACTGTCCTGAATTGGTTGCATTCAAATCCATTACATGGACACCCTGGGTTCTCATTAATGTCACAGAAAGCCAAATCATTGTTTTATTGGCATACAATGCTTACAGATATAAAAAGACACATAGATAATTGTCGCACATGTCAGGAAAACAAAGGGCATACGAAAACACCTGTCAGCCTAGGGGCTTATCCTGTGCCCAATCAACCCTTTGAAAGAATACATTTAGATTTGTTAACAGGATTTTACGAGTCAGATAGAGGAAATAAGCACCTCTTAGTAATTATAGATGCTTTAACTCGATATACAGAACTAATAGCGCTTAAAACTAAAACTGCGATTGAATGCGCTAGGAAGTTTTACGAGTGTTACATTTGTAAACATGGAATTCCACACATGATAATCTCAGACTCGGGTGGTGAATTTAATAATCACTTTCTTACCTCATTGTGTGAATTCCTCAACATAAAGAAGATTAATACCATGATATATCACCCAGAGTCGAATGGGCTAGTGGAAAGAGCAAATAGGAAGATATTAAATATATTGAGGGTAACACTAGGGGGATCAGACCCCAACTGGGATATTGCAATACCGGCGGCACTGAGTACTCTGAATCATTCATATCATATATCAATTAAAATGTCACCTCATGAAGCATTGTATGGTACCCCAGTTAGAACACCTTTCCATGTATTAACGCCTACAACTAATCTATCAAATCCTTTAAAAGAATGTATAAATGCAAGTATAAGTCGATATGATATCCTTCGAAAGAATTTAGAAGAATCACAAATCATAATGAAAAGGAATCATGATAAAATAGCGAAACCAACTAAAACATATACCGTGGGTGATAACATCTATATTCAAATCAATGTCAGAAAAGGGCTCAACTATAAATTAACACCTAAGTTTGAAGGCCCATTTAACATTTTGGAAACATTAACGGCCAATAGGTTTAGAATTCAAAACGTAGCCCAACCCACGGATGAGAGAATAGTACCATTGGCTCACATAAGAAATTAAAAAGAAAAGAGAGGAAAAGAAGCGAGGGAAAATTTTATTCTGTTTTATGTGATTAAAAGTTTTCTTTTTAATACAGGAGTAATTACATATATTTTTTCTCGTTACAGGTTTCCAAGATGAATTTTTTGTTGTTGGGAGTGATATTGATCGCTCAGACATTTTTCTCGTATTGGATGAGCTCTAAGACTAAAAATATATATTTTAAATATGGCAATATAGTTGAAAGACAAGAAGACATTTTTATTACATCAACCAACGTAATTGTAGAAGTGAATATGCAAGCAATTTTTCTTCAAGAGAATGATGTCATTAGCTTAAGAACCGCCATTTCAAGGTTTTCTGCATCATTGGATGAGTTGCATAGAAGACATTTTCATTTGACTACTAAGAGTTTGCTTGGATCAACATTAAAAGTTGCAGAGATGCTATCTGATGACTTGAAAAATAAGACTGGCGAGACAGGATCTTTGGCTTATGACCTTTTGATGTGGACTGTAGGACACGAACAGAAAGAAAGACGGAATCCGTTTATTTATGCTGTATTAAGCATCTTTGGGTCTGTTGCAAGTTTAGGTTTAGGAATTTCCAATCGTCTTAAAATTACTAATCAAAATAAGTAAATTGAGTTCTTGACTCATAAAGATGAATTGATTATGTCAGAACTAAGGAATCAGTTAGCTTCAATCAATAAAATTATGGATTTATTAAATGAACATTCAGATAATATCGTTCAAATTATGGAAGTACAGGATTTGTTGGCAACATTAACGTATTATGATTCAAAGATAGATCACATACATAACAGAATTACACATTTCATTGAGAAATCCAAGGATTATGTAGAAGCTATCACGTTAGCAACTAAAGGTGTATTGTCGCCCCATTTGTTGCCTATAAGTTACTTAAAATTAATTCTGAAGAACGGAAGGGATAAACTAGGCTATGTTCCTTTGTTAGACGAACATAGGTTAGAATTTTATTACAGCCTAATTACAGTAAACGTAGATAATAACAAGATTAGGATTACAATTCCCTTTGATTCTTCTGATGCCTGGCAATCTTACAGGATATCACCATTTCCGACTTTCATGACGAATCACTCAAATCCAGTAATATCCAGTTTGACAGGACACGTACTGATTTCCCCAGACAAGGAAACATATACGGTCATTAAAGACTTAAATCAATTAACTCACTGTTCAGACGCAATGGATAGAAAAATATGTACAGCTGACTCATTTGAATTCCATAAAAACTTAATGGATTCATGCGAGTTAGGTATAGTGCTAGACGGTGCTCTCTCCCATACAAGTGAAAATTGTCTGGATAGGCTTTATCCCTTTGACAATAAAGAGTTCAATTGCAGACTGAATAATGGCTCGTGGATACGATACGACAAGGACGGCTTCAATGTATCATGCCCTGACGGATCCACGTCCTTCACCAATATCTTTGTCGCAGCAGATGGTTGTGTCGGGACTTCCCCGAATTCCATGGTGACTGGTCTACGGACAATCATCAGAGAACGAGCCTACTTCGCGAACTTCACGTGGACCTCTACAATGCCAGCACTTCCTCTCCCGTACAACGGACATGTGGCAAAGCGGTTGATGAAACTTACCGAAAAG
>NC_090740.1:136290034-136295034 GCF_036898095.1 Palaemon carinicauda | reverse complement strand
CTATTTGCTGTAGTAATTAATCGGAAAGAAAAGAACATAACATTTAGTAAATGCAAAGAAAATTTGCGCAGCTATGAAGAAACCGAGAAGTTTTGTCATAATGAATGAGGGAGTGTACTGAAAATAATGTACAAAAGCTCTTCAAGATAAAGACCGTGGCCGGGCATGTGCGATAGTGTGCTATAATTGTCAAAAAGGCCATAAACTTGGAAATCCTTTGTGTAAGAGAACAAATTCCTCAAATCCCTATTACAGGCAGAAGTAGGAGGAAGAACAAAGACTCTGATAAGAATACAGAAGAGGTTGAAGATTCTCATTCATTTTGTTTTAAAATGTATACTGAAGGATTACTGATGAGTGAATATAGATCCATTGATAAGAGTGATATAAATTTAGACTATATGTGTGATATTTTATAGAGAAAACTGTTGACAAACAAAATTTTTTTGATGATGATGATGATGATGATGATTAAGTCAGAAAAGATAATGTCAAACTCGAAACTATTATAAGAGATTACTGCTGAATCAAATGCTCCTGAATAGTAGGAAGGTGTAAATGAACGAAGATACCAATGCAGAGACCGTAGTAGGCCTAAGTATCTTAATGACTATCTAGAATGTTTATCAGATCACGCAAATATCACAAATGATTATTGTTATCGCATGAGTTATGCATCTCAAACATATGGTGATGCTCTGTGATGCTCAGAATCTAATGAGTGGGGGGAAAGCTATAGACTCAGATTGAATCTCCTGTGGAAAATAATACCTTTGAAGTAACAAAGTTGCCTCTGGGTAAAAATTTCATTGGTGGAAGTAGGGTTTATGATACAAAATTTGATGTAGGGGGACATGTAAAATACAAGGCAAGATATGTAGCTAAAGGTTATGCTCAAAAATAGAATGTAGATTATACAGAAACCTTTACCCCGACAGCTCATATGATATTAGAATGTTAATGCGAGAAAGTGTACAAGAAAATTTGTTTGTACATCAAATGGATGTAAAAACTGCCTAATCAAATGCACCAATCGATTGTGAATTGTGTAACCCAGCCTGGTGGTTATAGTGAGAACAGTAATGGTAAATAGACACTAGTTTGGAAACTAAAGAAGTCATTATATGGACTAAACAGAGTGATAGAAACTGGAATAGTTTCTTACACAGTCATTTATTTCAAAATGAATTTGAACAATCGGATGTAGATCCTTGTGTTTATAGAAAGACAGCTAAAGTTGACAGAGTAACTATATTTTTCTGAGTTAACGACATTTCTATTGCAGCTAGTAATGAAACCTTGTTGAGGGGTGTTAGACAGTCTATGTCGAGTAAATTTAGAATGGAGGATCTAAGTGAATTAAAATGGTCCTTAGGTATTGAGTTCAAAACAAATGATTGTATTGTCATGTCACAGAAGCAATATTTTGAAAAGGTGTTAGAGAAATTTGACATAAAAGAGTGTAAACCTAGAATGTCTTTTTGTGAAATTAGTTTAGATAAAGATAAAGATGTATCTCCTATCTTAGATGATCCAAGATTGTACCGAAAAATTGTCGGTAGTTTAATTTATGCCATGATGGCAACTAGACCAGATTTAAGTTATATAGTTACAAAGTTGTTTCAAAAGCTGTCAAAACCTACTGTCAGAGAAATGAATGTAGCGAAAGGTGTACTAAGGTACTTAAAGGGAACCTTACAGTAGATTATGCTTTAGAATTTAGAAAGTCAAATGGGCCTCTTTGTCTTAAAGGTTTTAGTGATGCAGATTAAGCATCGTCTTATTCAGATCGCAAGAGTATCTTTGGCTATATCTACCAAAGATTGAGCGAAAACAGTGCATTTATTTCATGGAAAAGCAAGAAGCAAACTGATGTTGCTCTGTCTGGTTGCGAGGCTGAATATTTTGAACTTTCAGCTTGTATCCAAGAAGCTTTGTTCATTAGGCAGCTGTTACCAGTTATACTTACTAGTCAAGGTACACTTAGTCAAGATAGGTGTTGATAATCAAGGTGCAATAGCTTTAGCAAGGAATCCTATTAATCAGCAACGAACGAAACATATAGGTGTGTTATCATACATCAGGAATTCTGTAGGTGATGGTCTCGTTGAATTGTTTTATGTGCCTACAAATGAAAATATAGCTGATGTTTTAACTAAACCTGTATCTCACCAGAAGATGGTTAAATTGTTTATAACTTAATGTATGAAACTTTTGTGATTTTAAAATGTAATTCATGTTGTAAATTGTTTTGTTTGTAACATATGTTATTTATTACTTAGCATGAGATCAAGTGGGGGTGTTAAGAGTATGATCTCCTGTTTACCATAATTATTGATATGGTACATATGTACGTGTACATGATTGTTGAAAATCAATAAAGTAGAGGAGGCTGTAGTATGTTCTAACTTCTTAAGTGCTATATTACGTATCCTTGTAGAAGGTCCAAGGTGATGTAATAAGTATTTGTGAAGAGTACAGCAGTGTGTCCCGTTAGGTATCAGTCAAAGGTTGTTTTGCCATCTTACTATTACTATTATTTACCACCGTCATGGACAAAATCTCGACAATAATTATCTTTTTCCCCGTTGTCCCTGGCAGCAAACAAAGATATCAGTTTCTTTTCAGTGGTCGTTGTGGTATATGCTGAAGGTAATGATACTTTTGAAGAACACAAACTACTTCAGGATACAAATTAAATTTGTTGTCTTGAATAACTCGCTTAGTAAAGCATTTGATGCTACGGCCCTTACACGGAACCGCATCATTGATAAGCTAACTACCGACTTTGCAGGATCTGATACATCGTCGTGATCACTGGCAGATTTGTATTCCTCTTCAACTGGCACTCTCCAGTTACAAACCCCTTCGAGCAATATAGCTAATTTTTCTTTAGACGATGCTATCTTTTCTATTTCAGGGATTCTGTTAAATCAAATAAATCAAAAGTGTTTTTCCTATTAGAAAGAATTTTTACCATTTCCAAAACAGGATAATTGTAGCGATAATAACGAAATGGTTATATAGCCAAACAGACACATACACACACTCATACACAGTTTTCGATAAAGTGTTATTTACTTTTCCTAAATGAACGATTATAACGATGGTTACTAATACTTGTAACAACCAAACAATTGAGAGAGAGAGAGAGAGAGAGAGAGAGAGAGAGAGAGAGAGAGAGGGGGGAGGGGGAATTCTGATCAAACGACTGTAATTTTGAATTTATGGCGCTCAAATGTTACTGCGCTTAATAATCCTGTTCTTAATTTGTTTGCTTTTGTTCAGCAAAGAGAAATGCTGATAAATAAAATCCCCTTTTGTTTCTTTATTGATGTCGGCTTCCTCTCAAAATTGGGGGAATAATTATGGTAGATAGCTGGAGAGCTACTTAGTGTGTTATGAGGGATCATTAAAAAACTCATTGTGACCATTAAACTGAAATACAAGTTGGTAAATAGTCTATAGGTAACAATCACCTAAGTCACTCTCCGTTTGAGGAACATATTTATGGTTTTATCAAACCTGCTTTCAACAGTTTGCAACCAGTTGTATTAATAATGATATGATAATAAATGATAGTAATAATAAATAATAAAAATAATAATAATGATAGTATTTTTTTTATATCCCATTTCCCATATGTACAATCGATTTCTCAGTCTATGGGGAAAATTGCTTTTAATAACCCTGCCTTTAACTACAAAACTATATCTAAATATAAAGTAAGCTACCAACAAATTAGTACTTATTATAGAGACCATAAATGCAAATTAATGTTTAATGGTTTCAGTTCCAGTATCATCAGAATAGATGCTCACCAGAACGTTAGCCGGGAAAGATTACACGCCCCCCCCCCCCCCCCCCCTGTGGTGTCCAACCAAGACGGAATAACAACCACAGCGGTGCCCTCCCCAGTAAACAGCTTAAACTTTCATCCTAGGATGGGATCGATCTGTCACTATGCGAATGCTAGGCAAACGCGTTACCACTGTACTACCCAGGTGGCTAGATTATAAACACCATTAACAATTTTCAGTTTAACAACTGATAAAACTAAAAATTCATTGGCATAGATTCTGACGGCTCAATGATTGCTTGGGAAACTTAAGAATTTGACATATTTTATGTTAACGATGAGAGAGAGAGAGAGAGAGAGAGAGAGAGAGAGAGAGAGAGATATGGACTTCAATGGAAAAGTAAAACTAAAAAAAAAAAACTAGAAGAAAAAAAATCAACTCAAATGAAATTATCAGCCACCTGAAAGCATCGAATTGCTGCTCCTTTGCTTAGTTCCTTAATGACTCACGCATATCACTTTTATGATCTCTACAAACATAAATAGATTCAGAAATCAATATATGATGAATTATTCTTGAATTTATGATATTCTCATAATTGTTTTGTGATACGTAATAAATATATTTCTATGTTTTGGTCAAATAATCTTCTTTGAAGTTTTCCTGACAAATTCCCGCAAGCAACATTTAAATGGAGGTTTGCAACAAATTTCAACTACAGTTCTTACAAATATAATTGATGAATGAAATGAGAGAAATAGATAAAACTCCCATTAACAAAGGGCATGAGGATTTTGCCGCATTGTACATTCGCAAATAACGGAGCTTTTGATTGCTTCTGTGAAAACGTTTTGGCCAGTCTACTAATTCCCATCAAACGAACAATTTGTTTTTTGCCTTGATGTTTTTCTTCCCTTTGGTCTCCTTACGATAACAATAGTATTCAAGACAACATTTCTAAAAAGGTTGTTTATAATCGATAGTTGGATGGGTTATCATTAGTATATTAAATACCAGACGGACACCAGTAAATAAATTAATTAATAATCAAGCTAGACAAAGGTAATAAGAACATTTTATTGAAGGGGCAAGGGAGATGGTGTAAATAGATTCTTTCTTATAGGAAGTCATGTGTAGACCTAAAAAGGTCCTTGTATAGGTGTCATGATAAAACACACGGAGTCTGCAAGCAATGAATAT
>NC_090740.1:136250034-136287534 GCF_036898095.1 Palaemon carinicauda | reverse complement strand
TAGATCATCTTTATTAACAGGAAACACCGACTAAAATGATTGTTTATGGCTACTACAGATTTATACCTTTGAAGTAACAATGAAGAACAACAATTAATGTTAAAAGCCTTTATCGAGTTCAACTCAGAATTGAATTTCCTTTCATTTGTTAGCTGTTCTTTTGTTGAGATATGTCCTCGCTTATATGTTACATCTCCCCGCTCTTCTAATTATTATTATTATTATTATTATTATTATTATTATTATTATTATTATTATTATTATTATCATTATTATCATTATTATTATTATTATTATTATTATAGAATTTTATCGCTAACTCAGAAGTTTCGATTTTTAGAGAGTCTTACCTAACATGTAAACGTTATAACGCATATTTTCTTCTTATTAAGATTAAAGTAAATCGAATTTCAGAACGACAGTTTCCCAGTATATTCGATATAAATCATACTAGTCCATTCCTAACCTTATCTCTATTAGAGGAGAATCTAAATAATATCAAGAGTACTTACTTTACTTTAAGGCTGGTTTTCTGGCCCTATACAGCAAGGGAACCCTACTCTCTACAGGACCTACAGTTATTTTATCATGTGCATTCCACGACATTTAGCATTTCACACCACAATTTCCTTTTCAATTTAAATCATAAGCATTGCAATTTCCTGAATTCGTGCAGTTTATACATTTTACTTGTTTCGAATTACATTCTTTGGTAAAATGTATTTTCTGAACATTTCCCGCAGACTTTATCCTAAGTCTTAAACGTGCATTCTTTTCCAAAATGTCCTTACCTCTGATAGTGGTATCAGAACTTTGTCACCATTATCACGAATAGTCTTCCGAATACCTGGATCATATTTCAACAAGCATCTTTCTTGAATACCAGAATTATCTTCTTTTCTATGTGTTGAATATGATCGTGGCAACGATACCTTTGAATCAAAGCATTTACTACTTCATCTCCATCATTATATGCATTGCATATCATTATTTTAGGTTTAGTTTTCCAATGCTCCTCGTCTCGGTGTTAGCAACCGTGGTTTAAATCTTGTTTGCTATTTCCTCTCTGATCTTTACGTCCGCAAAGTTTACAACATTTCCATTTGAAGTTGACCTCGAATTAAGCAATGGAATGTCTTTAAGTGCTGGTTTGACCTGATTTTTTCTATTAGTGAGTTTAGTGTATACTTTAGTCAATTGAATTACCAGTGGTTTTTTCCTTAACTTTGTCAGTATATGTCATTTTCTTTTGTTTTGGGTCCATTAGTGTTAAAGTGCTAAGTGTTAACTTAACTGATTCCATATTCATCGCTAACTATCAACCTTCTCTGTAAGATCACTGGTCTGGATGGAATTTGCTACGTCGGCAGTTAGCTCCGCAAGTTGGTTTTCCAATTAAGCGATTTTCTCATCACGTTCATCTAAATCAAGGCCTTTCATTTTCGATTCCTCCTCCATTCTCAATAGAGTTGTCTTGGCCATTCCGGCTTCATTTATGCAGTATAGACAAATCCATTTCAAGTTTCTTAATGTTTTCCTCTATAAACTCACACTTCCTATGGTAGAACCTTTTACAGTCACATCCTATCCACCTTTCAAGTCTCCCTTCGCAAATCAATGCAGTGGGCAACCAGCCGTGATGTACTGTTACCTCTAACTTTTGTCTCTCCATTAGATTAAGTAATCATTTTCAAAGATTTCACAAACAAGATATATAAACTGAAAGGGAGAGAATAATAACCGAGCATCGTGTAACCCATCTTCACTCGGCAATGCGTATTTCTCTCTAAAATATTAAAAATGTTCTTACTCTGAAATATACACGATATGATGCACGTATTTTCAATAGGAGATTATTTGAGTTATTATTTCTTTATTAGGTCTCAGTTATTGTTTGCATCTTTACTTCTTTTGAAATGCAAAGCTGACTTACATTTTCTCTGACACTAGAGCTTTCCTCTTCTTTCATAAAAATTTCAACATTTTAGTACTATGTTCATCATTCGTACAACAACCAATCTATTTCTCTAGTATTGACTTTCGCGAGTCGAGAATGTATCACCATCAGCCTCCCAACGAATGATCTTTCCTAAATTTAACTCTATCTAATATCGTGCATGACGAATTCTAACTTTAGTGATCATCCACTTCCAACATTTATCTAAGGCGAATATCTCCCTCGTTCTGCTTTACAATTATTTGTATGTTTAAACTTTTTATTTAGCATACAATAGTTATAATCCTTTGCTGTAGAAAGGCGTCTATCATCACCTAAAGAATGAAATGTTTGTGGTGATTTATTTAACTATTGGCTGAAGGAGATTGTTATTTACCGTGTTTTTAAACCCAAGTAAATAAATTATTTAATCTATTTGTTGTTTTAAATTACTTTTGTTCATCTTATTCTGCCATTACTTCTTTAGAAATATTTATCAGCTTTCCTTTTCCAGAGAGGGTCAGATTCTATAACAGCTTTTGAGCTAAATTTGATTTTTTTTCCCCTTTTCCAGAAATATCCAATAAAAAGCTTTACTAATATACAGCAGGGGGACAGATGCCTAAAATAAAAGAAAATAAAAATCTAAATGGTCCAAACACCATTTCCTGCATTCAAGATAAAAAAAGGGAGATAACAGAGATAAATCCAGTTGATTGCATTAGCCAAGACGATCTAAATTCCATTGAGGGGAAATAGATTACTACCCAATGGTTTGTATAGTTGGTCTATGAACCTCATAACTGGAAGATTATGGAAAACTGGTTGCGAGATACAAAAATAACTATGGGTGTTCGAAATCCATCAAAGATTTTGAACATTTTACCATTTTTCATTAGAAAAGGATGAAAATGAACTAAAGTTCGAAAAAAAGGAAAAGTATTTTAATAATTATTCGCAATAAGTTTGTAATTAATCATCGTCTCCTACGAGTATTGACGCAAAGGGCCTTGATTAGATCTCGCCAGTAGTCTCTATCATGACCTTTCAATTCAATATTTTTCCAGTCATCATCTCCTACTTTGCGCTTCATAGTCTTTAGCCATGTAGGCCTGGGTTTTCCAACTGTTCTAGTGTTTTGTGGAGCCCAGCCGAACGTTCAGTGACCTAATTTCTCTTGGGGAGTGCGAAGAGCATGCCCAAACCATTTCTATCTACCTCTCATTATGATCTCATCCACATATAGCACTCTATTAATCTCTCTTATAGCTTCATTTCTAATCTTGCCCTGCCATTCAACTCCCAATATCCTTATGAGGCCTTTGTTCTGAAATCTACTAAATCTATTGGAGATTATTTCATTGTCATACCATGACTCATTTCCTTAGAGTAACACTGATCTCACTAAACTGATGTATAGTCTGATTTTCATATAAAATTTCAGGCGATTTGATTTCCAAATTTAACTTAACCTTGCCATCGTCTGATTTTTTTTCTTTTTTTAATCACTAAACTCTAATTATAAAGACCCTCTATTGGAGATCATAGTTCCTAAATACTTGAATAATTCTACCTCATCCTTTTTTCTTCCAATGATATTTCATCTTACATTGCATTCTCCGTTCTCATCATCTCTGTCTTTCTTCTATTTATCTTCATCTCAACATCGTGTGATATTTCATGCATTCTCGTAAGCAAAGAGTGCAAATCCTGTGGTTTCTGCTAACAAGGACAGCATCATCAGCATACTCTAAGTCTGCTAAATTCCTATCAGTAATCCAGTCCAATCCTTCTCCGCCATCTCTGAGTGTTTTACACATCACAAAATCCATGAGGAGGATAAACAACATAGGTGACAAGACATTCCATTGGAGCACTCCACTGCTCATTTGATAAAACCCCATTAACATTAACTTTGCACTTGCTCTGCTCATGAACAGACTTTATCAAATTTACATATTTAAGAGGAATTCCATAATTACGCAGGGCTCTCAACAAACTTGGCCGGTGCACATTATCAAAGGCTTTTTCATTGTCCACAAATGCCATCATAAGGGGATTTCAATGTATGCATTGCTGTACATATCTCAAAATGAACATTTGATCAGAGCAGCTTCCACCTCTCCTAGATACTGCCTGTTCATCTCTCAGTTTTAAATCAATATTTCTCTCCATCTCTTTAAATTAAGCATAATATATATTTTCATAACAAGTTAGATAAGTGTTATGCCACTGTAATTATTGTAATCAGACAGGGCTGCTTTATTTTTTTTTTTTTTTAATTTTTTTTTTTTTTTTTTTTTTTTTTTTTTTTGCCAACACTCCTACCTCCCATTCATTAATTTTGGCCTCTTTATGCCGTCTTCTACAACATAATCTTGTAAGTAGTCTGAGAGTCACTTCATTTTCGGCCAGTATTATCTCGGCAGTAATTCCATTGTGCCCCGATACTTTCCATCTCTTTAATTTTTTAGGATAGCTTCGACTTCAAACACACTGAATTCATTCATGTAAACATCATGGTCTTCATTAGCTTCAGTTATATCAATCAAATTATCCCCTTCATATATCCTATTCATAACCTCACTAAAGTGTTCCATTCAACGTTGTCTTTCTTCATCTTCTGTTGCTATAACAGAGCTATCTCTCTTTTTGATGAGTATATGATTCTTCTTCTTTGCCCCAGTTGTGACTTCATTAATAATTCCATGAGCAATTTTTACACCATAGCCACTTCCTAAATTCATAAATTTGTCAGCTTTATCAACTGTAGTGTCTAAATATTCTCTCCAGTCATTCTTAGTTTTTTTTTTCTTTTTTTATTTTACCTCACTATCAATACTAGAATACTTGGTATACTTTACTTTGTAATTTTCATTACTTCCTCGAAAACTTTCAACAATAAATTTCTGTGTTTGTCTCTTTTCAATAGTATCCCAAGTATCAGATGATATCCATCGTTTTCTACTTGTAACTATGTCTCCCAAGACATCCCTACAACTGACCGATATATGATTTTAATATCAGAACATCCTTCATTAATTTTCTGTTCTTTGTTTCTTAATGTCTCTAAAAATGCAAATTGACTCCTACATTCATTTGCAAATGTTTCTCTGAGTTCTTCATCTAAAAGCTTAGTTGTATCAAACCTAGGTACTCTATCCATCTTTCTGTTGGGTGTTTTCAATTTTAATTTTTTTTTTTTTTTTTTTTTTTTTTTTGTATTTGCCACATGGTGAAGTCCATATATACTAGTGGATGTTATGGTGTTGAAAAAGAGTACCTCCAATGACAAGATCATATGCTGAACAGAAACTTATGAAATGTGCTCTATTCTCATTTGCAACTTTTCCAAGACCCTTGACACCCATCACATTCTTTATATCTTGATTATTTCTTCCAACTTCAGCATTGAAGTCGTCAATCTCAATTTTCATATATCTCTCTGGGATCCCCTCTATTACCCTCAGCAGTTCTTCATAGTATTAATCTTTCCTTTCTTTATAGGAATCATTTGTTGGGACATAGCAAACTATAATACTTGTATTGCACTTCTTTGAATCGGAGCCGTTAATGCCTTTTCTGCTCTTGGTGTTATCCTCATTCCTACCCCTTCTCTTCCAACTCCATCTGATATTCCTGAGTAGATATATATATTGCCTCGTTCTAAGGTTTCCTTACCAACTTCCTTACAATGTGTTTCACTTAGGGCCAAGATATCCAAACCGTATTTCATAAATTCCCTCTCCACTTGTTGTAATAGATTTACATTTTACAAAAATGGTGAAAATGACGAAAGAGTTTATTGGAAGTGTGATAAATATCCAATAACAAAATGCCGCGCTCGTATAATTACGGCAAATGATCACATAGTAAAATTATCTACAAATCACAATCATGTATTAGATGTGGCCGAAAGTGCAGCAAAGGAAACTGTGACAAAAATACGTCATCTGGCTAAGACAACAAAACACTACATCAGTTTTATCGAATGTGCTCGAAGATTGCAATCAAGCTGTTGCTTCAAAACTTCCAAGGTGCAAAATATAAAGAGAATTATCAGATCTATAAGACAACAAACCCTCGCTGTACTAGCCCTACCATCAACATGCAGTGAAATTGTTTTTCCACCCGATCTAACCATAACTTTTAAAGGTGATCAGTTTCTGATGTATGACTCGGGACCGGTTGAAAAGCGTATAGTCATATTTGCAACCAAACGGAATTTACAGTGTTTATCACAAAGTAGTCATTGGTATGCTGACGGAACATTTAAAACTGTACCTTTGCTATTTCATCAGTTATATACATTTCATGGACTAAAACAGAAAGTTTTGTTGCCAATTCTTTTTGCATTATTGCCAGATAAAACAGAAGAAACTTTTGTGCGCACCACTATCATCAGCGATCGATTTTGAGAAAGCTATGATGAAAGCGTGTCTGAATGAATTTCCAAATACAGAACAAAATGGTGGCTTTTTCCACTTCAGCCAATGTATTTTCCGTGCAATACAAAATAATGACCTAAAACGAAAATATGAAAGAGAAACCAGTTTTGCTCTACAGATAAGGATGCTACCAGCATTGGCATCCGTGCCCGTAGGTAGCGTAATAAACGTGTTTGAATGATTGTGTGATATCAACACCTACCCCCATGAAGCACAAGATGTCCTAGATTATTTTGAAGACACTTGGATTGGGAGGCCTAATAGACTACGGTCGACGTCCACCTCTTTTTCAACATGATATGTGGAATATGTATTCTAGAGTGCTTAATAATCTTCCTAAAACGAACAATGCCGTCGAAGCATGGTATCGTGGATTCGAAACTGAAGTAGGTGTACAGCACCCCAATATATGGAAGTTCATCATCTGTTAAAAAAAAGAACAAAGTTTAAATGAGGTACGAATTGAGCAATATGTTGCAGGGATGGAGCCAGAACCACCAAGGAAGCGCTATCAAGATTCGGCAAAACGTCTATAGTCTTGTTCAAACTTTTGATCAAAATAACATTATTGATTACATACATGGTATTGCCCACAATCTTTCTTTTTAACTATAAAAGAAGTTTTTTCAAAAGATATTCTTTTAATAAAACCTTTAATAATTGTTTTATGTATTAAACTCTACATTTTAATGTTCTATATGAATGTATTTTATTAATTTTAGGCTAGGCTACCTGTTTAGTTTTTTTCCTGTAATTTCTTCCTTTATGTAATTGTACATCTAATTCTGCTTTTAATAAATATATTGCTTCATTTTATTTTATTTTATTTCCCATAATTTTCTTTACCTCGTTCACACTTTGAACTACCATTCCCCATTAATATTATTATTATTATTATTATTATTATTATTATTATTATTATTATTATTATTATTATTAAAAAAAGGAAAGCGTAAATAGTATCTTTTGAGAAAAAATAAACAAGAAACCAGTTATTCTAAGTTCTTTCTAGAAATAATGATCTCGAATCCTCCTAACTGCCACTTTAGGGTGCGGAGTTGATGAGTTCCTGAAGTTTTTTGTTTTAGACAAATTGTATTTTAGACATTTTGTTATTAGACAAATTGTACTTTAGACAAATTGCTTTAGACGAATTAGTCTAGACGAATTGATTTAGACGAATTGTATTTTAGACAGATTGTTTTAGACAAACTCGCCTGATCCCGTCAGGGCCGGCTCAGTCTTTCCCCCCGTGGCATTCACCTCCGGTGAAGGAAGGACATAAGGAGGAAGTGGCCGAGGCGGCATCCTAACCACCGCCGGTAGGGTACCGGCCGGCAACGCTGTCAACCCAGCAAGCCAGGATGACTGTCAGAATACCGGTGAAAGAATGTTGTGACAGCTAGGCCGACACTAAAGGACAGAGGGGGGAGGGGATGACGTCGTGGGCGGCAGAGGAACAAAGATTCCCCTGTCGACGTCATTGTCGGCTGCAAGACAGTATACCCTGAGCTACCATCTCACTTTAAAGCCGGGATAATCGGCAGCAAAGAAGACAGACAGTGAAAGACTATCTAAGTTAAGCCGGAGTTTACTACTCAACAGCAATAACGAATGATAGGGGTTGCCGCCTCTAATGGCGGCAGCTCAGGGAGGGAGGAAGTTTTTAGCCTCTTTTCTCTAAAAGAGAAAAATATCGAACCTTATGCATAAATTCTGGGGAATATATGTCCCCATCCGAATTAATAAGGAACTATACAATGAGGTTAAACATTGGGAATTACTTTACTAATGAATACATAATGGTGGGGATCACAGCCAAGGTTGGTAACATCGGGCTCCCCGGCGTATACGAAAAGTAAAGTTACATATTGGAAGAGGAATAATTAAATTGTATGCAATATCTTCACTAGTATAATTTGCATAACTAGCTAAATCTTTTATGGCTAAATACCGGGAAAGCCGCACTACTAACTAAATAAAATGCATTTATGACGAGCGACAGCGGTCTCAAAATGGTCGCCTCTAGTGTCGGCAATGGTCAACCAAGTATACTTAAATTATAGGAATTTAGCTGTGAGAAGGGAGCCTTAAAATTGTACATAGGAAAGATTAGATACTCAACTTTCCAGAGGATGAAGATGCTGGAGATTGCATGACAATATTCCAAACATCCGTAACAAACACTAGGGAACGTGTGGGAGTGCACTTAGCTTAAATGCTACAGACAGAGGAATGATGGGCCGTAGTAGTACAGAGAGGAGGTCCACCGGATACCTTGATAACGGCTACCCTTTTGTTCGCCACTTTTCCCCCTCAAAGAGTTAAATCTATTCGGGGTGAAGATTACTATGTGTCGTATCAAAAAATGTCCCCTGATATTATGTGATATCCTTAAAGCTATACTAAGGATACTCGCGCCAGGAGTTAGAATTCTGAAGACCTATGGTTAATTCTCTTGGACTATCACTGTAGCAAATATCCCTTAGAAAGCTACCTAAAGGAACTCTCCATCAAGACGATATGGCTGAGCCCAAAAATACGTGTACATGATTTTTGAAAATAAATAAAGTAGAGGGCGCTGTGGTACATTCCAACTTCTTAAGTACTATATTACATATCATTATAGAGGGTCCAAGGTGATGTAATAGCTCTATTTGAGGAGAGTACAGCAGTATGTCCCATAAAGTACCAGTCAAAGGTTGTATTACCATCCTACTATTATTATTATTTACTACAGTCATGGATAGAAACTCCACAGGTTGTGGGTCCAGGACCAGATTGATGTCAACGGTGATGTACACCATTATGAATTGTATGAAGTCAAATTCCTGGGGTATTTACAGCTCCAAAAGTTACATAATACTGTCCTACCTGCTGATGGAGGTGGAGTGGGAGGCGTTGACCTGGATTAAGAACCTAAGTCTGAAGTGTTTACCGAAATTATTCAATATTTGGACAACAGGAGTTTATCGTTAGTAATCCAAGGTGCTAAGGATGACAATCGAGGTACTTTGAAGATTTTGCATGAACATTACCCTTCAAGTGGAAATCCGCGTGTGATAAGTTTATATACGGAACGTCAACGTCATTACAGAAATCCTCCACAGAAACTGTGACTGATTATGTGAATTGTGCCAAAAACGCAGCTGCTGGTGAAGTGAAAAGTGATAGTTTACTGATTGCGATGGTTTTTAAAGGAGTTCCCTTTGAATTCAACCTATTTTCTATAGTAACTACTCGGAAAGAAAAGAACATAACAATTAGTAAATGCAAAGAAAATTTGCGCAGCCATGAAGAAACCGAGAAGATTTGTCATAATGAATGAGGGAGTGTAATGAAAATTAATGTACAAAAGCTCTTCAAGATAAAGACCGTGGCCAGGCACATGCGATAGTGTGCTATAATTGTCAAAAAGGCCATAAACTTGGAAATCCTTTGTGTGAGTGAACAAATTCCTCAAATCCCTCTTACAGGCAGAAGCGAGGGTGTAATGTATACAAAAGCAGTACCCACGACACTAGAGATTGTAGGAGGAAGAACAAAGACTCTGTTAAGAATACAGAAGAAGTTGAAGGTTGTCATTCATTTTGTTTTAAAATGTATACTGAAGGATTACTGATGAGTGCATATAGATCCATTGGTAAGAGTGATATGAATTTAGACTATATGTGTGATATTTATAGAGAAAATTGTTGACAAACAAAATTTTGTTGATGATGATGATGATGATTAAGTCAGAAAAGATAATTTCAAACTTGAAACTAATATAAGAGATTACTGCTGAATCAAATGCTCCTGAATAGTAGGAAGGTGTAAATGAACGAAGATACCAATGCAGAGACCGTAGTAGGCCTAAGTATCTTAATGACTATCTAGAATGTTTATCAGATCACGCAAATATCACAAATGATTATTGTTATCGCATGAGTTATGCATCTCAAACATATGGTGATGCTTTGTGATGCTCAGAATCTAATGAGTGGGGGGAAAGCTATAGACTCAGATTGAATCTCCTGTGGAAAATAATACCTTTGAAGTAACAAAGTTGCCTCTGGGTAAAAATTTCATTGGTGGAAGTAGGGTTTATTATACAAAATTTGATGTAGGGGGACATGTAAAATACAAGGCAAGATATGTAGGTAAAGGTTATGCTCAAAAAGAGAATGTAGATTATACAGAAACCTTTACCCCGACAGCTCATATGATATTAGAATGTTAATGCGAGAAAGTGTAGAAGAAAATTTGTTTGTACATCAAATGGATGTAAAAACTGCCTAATCAAATGCACCAATCGATTGTGAATTGTGTAACCCAGCCTGGTGGTTATAGTGAGAACAGTAATGGTAAATAGACACTAGTTTGGAAACTAAAGAAGTCATTATATGGACTAAACAGAGTGATAGAAACTGGAATAGTTTCTTACACAGTCATTTATTTCAAAATGAATTTGAACAATCGGATGTAGATCCTTGTGTTTATAGAAAGACAGCTAAAGTTGACAGAGTAACTATATTTTTCTGAGTTAACGACATTTCTATTGCAGCTAGTAATGAAACCTTGTTGAGGGGTGTTAGACAGTCTATGTCGAGTAAATTTAGAATGGAGGATCTAAGTGAATTAAAATGGTCCTTAGGTATTGAGTTCAAAACAAATGATTGTATTGTCATGTCACAGAAGCAATATTTTGAAAAGGTGTTAGAGAAATTTGACATAAAAGAGTGTAAACCTAGAATGTCTTTTTGTGAAATTAGTTTAGATAAAGATAAAGATGTATCTCCTATCTTAGATGATCCAAGATTGTACCGAAAAATTGTCGGTAGTTTAATTTATGCCATGATGGCAACTAGACCAGATTTAAGTTATATAGTTACAAAGTTGTTTCAAAAGCTGTCAAAACCTACTGTCAGAGAAATGAATGTAGCGAAAGGTGTACTAAGGTACTTAAAGGGAACCTTACAGTAGATTATGCTTTAGAATTTAGAAAGTCAAATGGGCCTCTTTGTCTTAAAGGTTTTAGTGATGCAGATTGAGCATCGTCTTATTCAGATCGCAATAGTATCTTTGGCTATATCTACCAAAGATTGAGCGAAAACAGTGCATTTATTTCATGGAAAAGCAAGAAGCAAAATGATGTTGCTCTGTCTGGTTGCGAGGCTGAATATTTTGAACTTTCAGCTTGTATCCAAGAAGCTTTGTTCATTAGGAAGCTGTTACCAGTTATACTTACTAGTCAAGGTACACTTAGTCAAGATAGGTGTTGATAATCAAGGTGCAATAGCTTTAGCAAGGAATCCTATTAATCAGCAACGAACGAAACATATAGGTGTGTTATCATACATCAGGAATTCTGTAGGGTGATGGTCTCGTTGAATTGTTTTATGTGCCTACAAATGAAAATATAGCTGATGTTTTAACTAAACCTGTATCTCACCAGAAGATGGTTAAATTGTTTATAACTTAATGTATGAAACTTTTGTGATTTTAAAATGTAATTCATGTTGTAAATTGTTTTGTTTGTAACATATGTTATTTATTACTTAGCATGAGATCAAGTGGGGGTGTTAAGAGTATGATCTCCTGTTTACCATAATTATTGATATGGTACATATGTACGTGTACATGATTGTTGAAAATCAATAAAGTAGAGGAGGCTGTAGTATGTTCTAACTTCTTAAGTGCTATATTACGTATCCTTGTAGAAGGTCCAAGGTGATGTAATAAGTATTTGTGAAGAGTACAGCAGTGTGTCCCGTTAGGTATCAGTCAAAGGTTGTTTTGCCATCTTACTATTACTATTATTTACCACCGTCATGGACAAAATCTCGACAATAATTATCTTTTTCCCCGTTGTCCCTGGCAGCAAACAAAGATATCAGTTTCTTTTCAGTGGTCGTTGTGGTATATGCTGAAGGTAATGATACTTTTGAAGAACACAAACTACTTCAGGATACAAATTAAATTTGTTGTCTTGAATAACTCGCTTAGTAAAGCATTTGATGCTACGGCCCTTACACGGAACCGCATCATTGATAAGCTAACTACCGACTTTGCAGGATCTGATACATCGTCGTGATCACTGGCAGATTTGTATTCCTCTTCAACTGGCACTCTCCAGTTACAAACCCCTTCGAGCAATATAGCTAATTTTTCTTTAGACGATGCTATCTTTTCTATTTCAGGGATTCTGTTAAATCAAATAAATCAAAAGTGTTTTTCCTATTAGAAAGAATTTTTACCATTTCCAAAACAGGATAATTGTAGCGATAATAACGAAATGGTTATATAGCCAAACAGACACATACACACACTCATACACAGTTTTCGATAAAGTGTTATTTACTTTTCCTAAATGAACGATTATAACGATGGTTACTAATACTTGTAACAACCAAACAATTGAGATAGAGAGAGAGAGAGAGAGAGAGAGAGAGAGAGAGAGAGAGAGAGAGAGAGAGAGAGAGAGGGGGGAGGGGGAATTCTGATCAAACGACTGTAATTTTGAATTTATGGCGCTCAAATGTTACTGCGCTTAATAATCCTGTTCTTAATTTGTTTGCTTTTGTTCAGCAAAGAGAAATGCTGATAAATAAAATCCCCTTTTGTTTCTTTATTGATGTCGGCTTCCTCTCAAAATTGGGGGAATAATTATGGTAGATAGCTGGATAGATACTTAGTGGGCTATGAGGGATCATCAAAAAAACTCACTGTGAACATTAAACTGAAATACAAGTTGGTAAATAGTCTATAGGTAACAATCACCTAAGTCACTCTCCGTTTGAGGAACATATTTATGGTTTTATCAAACCTGCTTTCAACAGTTTGCAACCAGTTGTATTAATAATGATATGATAATAAATGATAGTAATAATAAATAATAAAAATAATAATAATGATAGTATTTTTTTTTATATCCCATTTCCCATATGTACAATCGATTTCTCAGTCTATGGGGAAAATTGCTTTTAATAACCCTGCCTTTAACTACAAAACTATATCTAAATATAAAGTAAGCTACCAACAAATTAGTACTTATTATAGAGACCATAAATGCAAATTAATGTTTAATGGTTTCAGTTCCAGTATCATCAGAATAGATGCTCACCAGAACGTTAGCCGGGAAAGATTACCCCCCACTGTGGTGTCCAACCAAGACGGAATAACAACCACAGCGGTGCCCTCCCCCGTAAATAACTTAAACTTTCGTCCTAGGATGGGATCGATCTGCTGCTATGCGAATGCTAGGCAAACACGTAACCACTGTACTAGCCAGGAGGCTTGATTATAAAGGCCATTAACAATTTTCAGTTTAACAACTGATAAAACTAAAAATTCATTGGCATAGATTCTGGCGGTTCAATGATTGCCTGGGAAACTTAAGAATCTGGCACATTTTATGTTAACGATGAGAGAGAGAGAGAGAGAGAGAGAGAGAGAGAGAGAGAGGGAGAGAGAGAGAGAGAGAGAGAGAGAGAGAGAGAGAGAGAGAGAGAGAGATGGGCTTCTATGGAATAAGTAAAAAAAAAAAAAGGCCTAGAAGAAGAAAATCAACTCAAATGAAATTATCAGCCACCTGGGAGCATCGAATTACTGCTCCTTTGCCTAGTTCCTTAATGACTCACGCATATCACTTTTATGATCTCTAGAGACATAAATAGATTCAGAAGTCAATATATGATAAATCATTTTTGAATTTATGATATTCTCATGATAGTTTTGTAATACGTATCAAATATATTTCTTTGTTTAGGTCAAATAATCTTCTTTGAAATTTTCCAGAAAAATTCCCGAAAGCAACACTTAAATGGAGGTTTGCAACCAATTTCAACTAGCAATTCTTACAAATATAATTGATGAATGAAATGATAGATATAGATAAAACTCCCCTTACCAAAGGGCATGCATATATAAACACAAATGGAGCTTTTGATTGCTTCTGTGAAAACGTTTTGGCCAGTCTACTAATTCCCATTAAACGAACATTTTGTTTTTAGCCTTAATGTTCTTCTTCCCTTTGGTCTCCTTACGATAACAATAGTATTCAAGACAATATTTCTAAAAAGGCTGTTTATAATCGATAGTTGGATGGGTTATCATCAGTATATTAAATACCAGACGGACACCAATAAATAAATTAATTAATAATCAAGCTACACAAGGGTAATATAAACATTTTATTAAAGGGGCAAGGGAGACCGTGTAAATAGATTCTTTCTTATAGGAAGTCATGTGTGGACCTAAAAAGGTCCTTTTATAGGTTTCATGATCAAACACACGCAGTCTGCAAGCAATGAATATATATATATATATATATATATATATATATATATATATATATATATATATATATATATATATATATATATATATATATATATATATATATATATATATATATAATTACATGTATATATATGTATACACACCTATGTACATATATGGATATATATATATATATATATATATATATATATATATATATATATATATATATATATATATATATATATATATATATATATATATATATATATATATATATTGGTTCTAAAACTCTCGCTACCATACCCTAGTCATAGCGTTTTATTATTGGATTAAAAAAAAAACTCATGAATTGGTACCAAATAATAAATCGCTTTGGTTTGCACACGAACGCTCAAAACAATACAAGCCTTTCAGGCTTTTGTAAACAGAGAGATAATCTGACTGACTTACAATTTTGGAAATAGTTTAGGCTCGGAAACGAGTGGATTTGCAGTAATCTTTTAAGAGACTTTGTTTTGTGTTTGGCAATAAAGACTATTTCATTCGGAGCTAAAGCCATTTGGGCCTGAAGCTCTGTTGAGGTTCAGGCCATTCAACTTCCGGGTTGCGAGCCATTCTTTTTTGTTTAGAAAATAAATGTCGTTTTAAACCATTTGGTATCGGAAAGCTTTCTTGTTCTTGTGGAATTCCATATACTAGCCATCTTTTTAAAATGTTTGAATGCTTTTTATGATCTTAGTTTACAGCCCCGAAGGATATAAGTTGATATGGAAAAGGAAAAGGTTTCGCATATAAAGTAAACATTCAATGCAATATTTTTGTGACAGACTTTTCGCTCTCTGGAATCAAAGGACAGATTCTGCAGTAATTTGGATTATGTTTCATTGCCCAATTTGACTCGCTGAAACAAATTCTCACTAATTCCTAGTAAATAGATGCTAATTTGAATTATATTTCATTATCTAATGTGACTCCTAGTAAAAATATCCTTATTTGAATTATATTTCAATTCCATGTTGACTGCTAGTAAATAGATTCGCATTTGAATTATATTTCATCATTTAATGTGATTCCTAGTAAAAATGTCCTCATTTGAATCATATTGCACTGCCATTTTGACTCCGAGTAAACAGATTCTCATTTGAATTATATTTCCTTCACCAATGAGATTCCCAGTAGACAGATTCTCACTCTAATTATATTCCATTACCTAATGTGACTCCCAGTAAACAAATCATCAATTGAATCATATTTCATTGCCATTTTGGCGCGTACTAATCAAATTCTCACTTAAACTATATTTCATTAACCAATGTGATTCCCAGTAGACAGATTCTCACTTGAATTATATTTCATTAACCATTGTGATTCCCAGTAGACAGATTCTCACTTGAATTATACTCCCTTACCTATTGTGACTTCCAGTAAACAGATTCTCACTTGAATTATATTTCATTAACCATTGTGATTCCCAGTAGACAGACTCTCACTTGAATTATACTCCCTTACCTATTGTGACTTCCAGTAAACAGATCCTCAATTGAATCATATTTCATCAACCAATGTGATTCCCAGTAAAATTCAACTGTTTCAACTGTTTCGTATTGAGTTCGCTTTAGATACATACAAAAAGTAGAAATGGTGAGCTGCAAATCAAAGAAAACAACAAACAATGATAAAAAAAAAAATAAAAATAACTGTTCTGCACATTCTATTTTATGAGTAAAACCAGCAAAGCGATTTAACTATTTATCAAGAGGACATACAACTAATCCACCAGCAAGAGAGAGAGTTTCCGTTTCTATATTTCTACTTAATGAGTAAATCGAGGAGATAATTATTATGTGTAACTCGGCATATTTCATTACAGAGGGAATTGTCATAAATCATCTTTATTACCAGGAAACGCCGACTAAAATTACTGTTTATGGCTACTACAGATTTATACCTTTGAAGTAACAATGAAGAACAACAATTAATGTTGAAAGCCTTTATCGAGTTCAACTCTGAATTGAATTTCTTTTCATTTGTTCGCTGTTCTTTTGTTCAGATATGTCCTCCCTTATATTTTACTTCTCCCCCCTCTTCTAAATATTATTATTATTATTATTATTATTATTATTATTATTATTATTATTATTATTTTTATTATTATTATTATTATTATTATTATTATTATTATTGTTATTATTATTATTATTATTATTATTATTATTATTATTATTATTATTATTGAGTTTTATCGCCAACTCAGAAGTTTCGATTGTAGAGAGTTTTACCTAACATGTAAACGTTATAACGCATATTTCCCTCTTATTAAGATTAAAGTAAATCGAATTTCAGAACGACAGTTTCCCAGTGTATTCGATATAAATCATACTAGTCCATTCCTGACCTTATCTCTATTAGAGGAGAATCTAAATAATATCAAGAGTACTTACTTTACTTTAAGGCTGGTTTTCTGGCCCTATACAGCAGGGGAACCCTACTCTCTACAGGACCTACAGTTATTTTATCATGTGCATTCCATGACATTTAGCATTTCACACCACAATTTCCTTTTTAATTTAAATCATAAGCATTGCAATTTCCTGAATTCATGCAGTTTATACATTTTACTTGTTTCGAATTACATTCTTTGGTAGAATGTATTTTCTGAACATTTCCCGCAGACTTTATCCTAAGTCTTAAACGTGCATTCTTTTCCAAAATGTCCTTACCTCTGATAGTGGTATCAGAACTTTGTCACCATTATCACGAATAGTCTTCCGAATACCTGGATCATATTTCAACAAGCATCTTTCTTGAATACCAGAATTATCTTCTTTTCTATGTGTTGAATATGATCGTGGCAACGATACCTTTGAATCAAAGCATTTACTACTTCATCTCCATCATTATATGCATTGCATATCATTATTTTAGGTTTAGTTTTCCAATGTTCCTCGTCTCAGTGTTAGCAACCGTGGTTTAAATCTTGTTTGCTATTTCCTTTCTGATCTTTACGTCTGGAAAGTTTACAACAACATTTCCATTTGAAGTTGACCTCGTATTAAGCATTGGAATGTCTTTAAGTACAGGTTTGACCTTATTTTTTCTATTAGTCATTTAAGTGTATGCTTTAGTCAATTGAATTACCAGTGGTTTTTTCCTTCACTTTGTCAGTATATGTCATTTTCTTTTGTCTTGGGTCCATTAGTGTTAAAGTGCTTAATGTTAACTTAACTGATTCCGTATTCACCGCTATCAACCTTCTCTGTGAGATCTCTGGTCTGGGTGGACTTTTCTACGTCCGTAGTTAGCTCCGCAAGTTGGTTTTCCAATTAGGCGATTTTCTCATCACGTTCATCTATATCAAGGCCTTTCATTTTAGATTCCTCCCCCATTCCTGATATAGTTGTCTTGGTCATTCTGGCTTCATTTATGCAGTATAGACAAATCCATTTCAAGTTTCTTAATGTTTTCCTCTATAAACTCACACTTCCTATGGTAGAACCTTTTACAGTCATATCCTATCCACCTTTCAAGTCTCCCTTCGCAAATCAATGCAGTGGGCAACCAGCCGTGATGTACTGTTACCTCTAACTTTAGTCTCTCCATTAGATTAAGTAATCATTTTCAAAGATTTCACAAACAAGATGTATAAACTGAAAGAGAGAGAATAACAACCGAGCATCGTGTAACCCATCTTCACTCGGCAATGCGTATTTCTCTCTAAAATATTAAAAATTTTCTTACTCTGAAATATACACGATATGATGAACGTATTTTCAATAGGAGATTATTTGAATTATTATTTCTTTATTAGGTCACAGTTATTGTTTGCATCTTTACTTCTTTTGAAATGCAAAGCTGACTCACATTTTCTCTGACACTAGAGCTTTCCTCTTCTTTCATACAAACTTCAACCAATCTATTTCTCTAGTATTGACTTTCGCGAGTCGAGAATGTATCACCATCAGCCTCCGACCAAATGATGCTTCCTAAAATTAATTCCATTTAATGTCTTTCATGACGAATTCTAACTTTAGTGATCATCCACTTCCAACATTTATCTAGTGTGAATATCTCCCTCGTTCTGCTTTACAATTATTTGTATGTTTAAACTTTTTATTTAGCATACAATAGTTATAATCCTTTGCTGTAGAAAGGCGTCTATCATCACCTAAAGAATGAAATGTTTGTGGTGATTTATTTAACTATTGGCTGAAGGAGATTGTTATTTACCGTGTTTTTAAACCCGAGTAAATAAATTATTTAATCTATTTGTTGTTTTAAATTACTTTTTGTTTATCTTATTCTGCCATTACTTCTTAAGAAATATTTATCAGCTTTCCTTTTCCAGAGAGGGGCAAATTCTATTAAAGCTTTTGAGCTAAGTTTGACTTTTTTTTCTCATTTCCAGAAATTTCCAATAAAAAGATTTACTAATATACAGCAGGGGGACAGATGCCTAAAATAAAAGAAAATCTAAATCTAAATGGTCCAAATACCATTTCCTGCATTCAAGATAAAAAAAGGGAGATAACAGATGTAAATCCAGTTGATTGCATTGGCCAAGAAGATCTACATTCCATTTAGGGAAAAAAGATTACTACCCAATGGTTTGTATAGTTGGTCTATGAATCTCATAACTGGAAGATTATGGAAAAATGGTTGCGAGATACAAAAATAACTATGGGTGTTCGAAATCCATCAAAGATTTTGAACATTTTACCATTTTTCATTAGAAAAGGATGAAAATGAACTAAAGTTCAAAAAAAGGTAAAAGTATTTTAATAATTATTCGCAATAAGTTTGTAATTAATCATCGTCTCCTACGAGTATTGACGCAAAGGGCCTTGATTAGATTTCGCCAGTAGTCTCTATCATGACCTTTCAATTCAATATTTTTCCAGTCATCATCTCCTACTTTGCGCTTCATAGTCTTTAGCCATGTAGGCCTGGGTCTTCCAACTGTTCTAGTGCATTGTGGAGCCCAGCCGAACGTTCAGTGACCTAATTTCTCTTGGGGGGTGCGAAGAGCATGCCCAAGTCATTTCTATCTACCTCTCATTATGATCTCATCCACATATAGCACTCAAGTAATCTCTCTTATAGCTTCATTTCCAATCTTGCCCTGCCATTCAACTCCCAATATCCTTCTGAGGCCTTTGTTCTGAAATCTACTAAATCTATTGGAGATTATTTCATTGTCATACCATGACTCATGTCCTTAGAGTAACACTGATCTCACTAAACTGATATATAGTCTGATTTTTATATATAATTTCAGGCGATTTGATTTCCAAATTTAACCTACCCTAGCCATTGTCTGATATTTTTTTCTTTGTTTTTTAACCACTATACTCTAATTATAAAGACCCTCTATTGGAGATCATAGTTCCTAAATACTTGAATAATTCTACCTCATCTTTTCCTCTTTCAATGATATTTCATCTTACATTGCATACTCCGTTCTCATCATCTCTGTCTTTCTTCTATTTATCTTCATCCCAACCTCGTGTGATATTTCATGCATTCTCGTAAGCAAGGAGTGCAAATCCTGTGGTTTCTGCTAACAAGGACAGCATCATCAGCATACTCTAAGTCTGCTAAATTCCTATCAGCAATCCAGTCCAATCCTTTTCCACCATCTCTGAGTGTTTTACACATTATAAAATCCATGACGACGATAAACAACATAGGTGACAACACATTCCCTTGGAGCACTCCACTGCTCATTTTATAAAACTCCATTAACATTAACTTTGCACTTGCTATGCTCATGAACAGACTTTATCAAATTTACATATTTAAGACGAATTCCATAATAACGCAGGGCTCTCAACAAACTTGGCCGGTGCACATTATCAAAGGCTTTTTCATTGTCCACAAATGCCATCATAAGGGGATTTAAATCTTCTATGCATTGCTGTACATATCTCAAAATGAAAATTTGATCAGAGCAACTTCCACCTTTTCTAGATACTGCCTGTTCATCTCTCAGCTTTTAATCAATACTTCTCTCCATCTCTTTAAAATAAGCATACTATATATTTTCATAACAAGTTAGATAAGTGTTATGCCATTGTAATTATTGTAATCAGCCAGGGCTGCTTTATTTATTTTTATTTTTCTTTATTATTTTTTTTTTATTTATTTATTTATTTTTTTTTTTTTTTTGCTATTTTCACCAACACTCCTACCTCCCATTCATCAAGTTTGGCCTTTTTATGCCATCTTCTACTACATAATCTTGTAAGTAGTCTGAGAGTCACTTAATTTTCGCCCAGTATTATCTTGGCAGTAATTCCATTGTGCCCCCATACTTTCCATCTCTTTAGATTTTTAGGATCGCTTCGACTTCAAACAAACTGAATTCATTCATGTGAACATCAAGGTCTTCATTAGCTTCAGTTATATCAATCAAATTATCCCCTTCATATATCATATTCATAACCTCACTAAAGTGTTCCATTCAACGTTGTCTTTCTTCATCTTCTGTTGCTATAACAGAGCTATCTCTCTTTTTGATGAGTATATGATTCTTCTTCTTTGCCCCAGTCGAGACTTCATTAATAAATCCATGAGCAATTTGTACACCATAGCCACTTCCTGAATTCATAAATTTGTCAGCTTTATCAACTGTAGTGTCTAAATATTCTCTCCAGTCATTCTTAGTTTTTTTTTTTTTTACCTCACTGTCAATACTAGAATACTTGGTATGCTCTACTTTGTAATTTTCATTACTTCCTCGAAAAATTTCAACAATAAATTTCTGTGTTTGTCTCTTTTCAATAGTGTCCCAAGTATCAGATGATACCCATGGTTTTCTCCTTGTAACTATGTCTCCCAAGACTTCCGTACAACTGACCGATATATGATTTTAATATCAAATCATCCTTCATTAATTTTCTGTTCTTTGTTTCTTAATGTCTTTAAAAATTCAAATTGATTCCTACATTCATTTGCAAATGTATCTCCGAGTTCTTCATCTAAAAACTTAGTTGTATCAAACCTAGGTACTCTATCCATCTTTCTGTTGGGTGTTTTCAAATTTAATTTTTTTTTTTTTTTTTTTTTTTTTTTTTTTTTTGTATTTGCCACATGGTTAAGTCCATATATACTAGTGGATGTTTTGGTGTTGAAAAAGAGTACCTCCAATGAAAAGATCATATGCTGAACAGAAACTTATGAAATGTGCTCTATTCTCATTTGCAACTTTTCCAAGACCCTTGACACCCATCACATTCTTTATATCTTGATTATTTCTTCCAACTTCAGCATTGAAGTCGTCAATCTCAATTTACATATATCTCTCTGGGATCCCCTCTATTACCCTCAGCAGTTCTTCATAGTATTAATCTTTCCTTTTTTGTAAGAATCATTTATTGGGACATAGCAAACTATAATACTTGTATTGCACTGCTTTGCATTGGAGCGGTTAATGCCTTTTCTTCTCTTGGTGTTATCCTCATTCCTACCCCTTCTCTTCCAACTCCATCTGATATTCCTGAGTAGATATATTATATATTGCCTTGTTCTAAGGTTTCCTTGCCAATTTCCTTACAATGTATTTCACTTAGGGCCAAGATATCCAAACCGTATTTCATAAATTTCCTCTCCACTTGTTGTAATTCCCCAATCTGATTCATGGTTCTAACATTCTAATTACCTATTTTCAATTTATCTTTAGTATTTATAAACCGGGAGATTTTTAGCACCCCGCTACTCCCGGGACTAGGGGTCATTCTGTAATTACTAATTAATCATTTAGAAATTTACCCAAATTAATTCATTTGTGTTTAGTGTTTATATAAAATTAATATTCTTTGTTAAAACTTAACTGAATATTCTTAACATAAGAAATTTAAGCATTTTACTGGTAATCTTAAGTTATAGATTTACACTTTTTATGACCAGCTGAATCTTATCCCTACCATCTTACGTCAGCTACAACAACCATCAATCTTTCGCTTCCTGTCAAACTCAATATTTAGTTTCCATGCCTGCGTTCTTAATTATTCAACAACTCAGACTCTTTTGTTACTTAAATATAATTTATGTTATTCCTGCTTCAAAATCTGCATTTCCTCACCTTGCTGAGATGTATTCCCATGATATGCTGTGCTACGCTTGCCCTCTAAAATACCCCATTGTGGAATAAATCTTATTGTTACACCTCCTAACATGTGAGTTCCCAAAGGAAATTAGCACACATACTTAGCCGTTACTAGATTTATAAAGCGAGTAGATACCTGGGTTAATTTTTCCTTCATTTCTAAAAAGCATTTCACACCCTTTATCTCCTCGCCCCTCCTAGCAGTATCTACCCAGTACACTATTTTTCAGGATCAACCGCCCTTTGGATCTTCCTTGCCAATGATGAACTTATAAGGGGAGCCTCCCAGCTTCACCCCGCTAATCTCTTGGTAAATGAATTCCGTTCACTCCGACTCTCCTCTTACTTGACCCGATAGGTGAAATGACCTGCTTTTACACTATCAAAGGTCTTTGGCTGGTGGCCAGGAAAAGAATTTTTTGGGTGGTGCCCATGAGAAGTTTTAATGGGTGGCTCCAAGAAGACTGAGACTAAGGTTAGATTTAAACCTACAAGCACTCGCTCTACCCAAACCCTTAAATTCAATCTAACTACTCCTACTTAACTGATCCAGACTCAAACAGTGTTTATGGTTCCTGCCGTCTGAATGTTAAAATTTTGTAAATACAAGTACAAGTCGAAACTAAAAATTTTGTTGTTATACTCCATATAAAGAAGAAGAAAACCAGTAAACGTGACCATGAATATTTCTCCATAGGAGATTACTTAGAGATAAGTACTAGTTATATAAGTCACACACCCCCCCCCCCCCCCATCCTGGGCCTTCAAGCTTTGAATTGCAACCCCCCACCCCCACCCCGAGTTACGTCCACTGGACTAAGAGCTACTAGACAAAACGCATAAGAGATGTGTTAGGACTTGTGTGCAGTCTAGATTTTTTGATTAGGGAAGGAATTTAACCTCTTGGTCTATAAATTGGAAGCTGGACCTAAGGGTGTGTCAGCTCACTAAAGAAAACATTTCCGTTACAGTGGGCAGAGGGAAAACTAACTGAAAGAAATAAGTGAGAAAAGCAATGCAATCAGTTTCAAGGTTTGGTTAGGAGATGAGCATGCGTAGTGAGTTCCCTGCAGTTCTTCTAAAAGGATAATTTGGTAGTTAGTGTTTGACAAATGGAACTTCATGTCAATGATTGTGTACCACCCATGTGTCACACCATCGTGCATAGTAACAACATTTCTCTTCTTTGTATATATTATCCTTTGTATCTTTGCTCTCCCCTCACACTAACAGCCTGTCTGCCTACTTCTTTGTTAACTGTTAACAGTTGCCGGTTGGACAAGAAATAGCATGTTTGTATTTTGTGACCTTCTTACCGGGACCTAGTGTGTATATATACTTGATGTTTCTGTAATAAAGACTCAGTTGCATTCATCTCGCCTTTGACTCACAACCTACTCCTGGCCTATCACATTGGTGACCCTGGAGGTAAACTGGCACCTCCTGCCTTCCCACCCTCACTGTTACTATAGCGGACTCATGGAAGTTGGCGCCGTCCCATTTAAACTTTCGTCGTTCACCAGTGGAGAGGCGTTTGCTTGGTTCCAGCGCGCAGAAGTCCAGTTCCGCATCAAGGGTGTGACTCGCTCAACCACCAAAGCAGATTATGTTCTCGCAGCGATACCCGAGGACACCTTCCCGGAAATCTTCGATTGGCTTTGTGAACATGGAGACAACCCACTAGCATATAACATCCTAAAAAAATATCTTCATCAGCCGTACTTGTCATCACCAGCCGCTCGTATAGTAAAGCTTTCTCAGCTCTCTCAACTACCCTTGGTGGACCAAAGGGCTTCGCTCGCCCTTAGGGAAATGACCAGTATTGCTCATCTGCCACCTGCTGCAGACAGCTCTCCTCGTGAGGTGAACCTACTTTCTTACCTTTTGGGTACGCATTTTAGCCAAACCTGTACGCGCTGCCATACCCAATATCGATAGTTTACTCAAAAAGGACTTGATGACCAGAGCCGACACCCTTATGGACAGCCACTTCACGACCTTCAAGACTTCCATCAATGCCTCCACTCCTGACGAGGGGGACACCTATTCAACGTCAACCGGAGCTGACGTGAATGCCGTCGGACCCACATGCCTACCCCGGGACCTGCCGGTGAGGCGATAAAGCCACCCATCACCCACCACTCGCTCGTGCCCCAACCAACGACTTCTAGAGCCACTTGTTGCTGCCCATTGGCCGCAGTTTTGCTACTACCACTCCAGATTCAGGGCTGCCGCGAAGAAATGTGCCCAAGATTGTCAGTGGCCAGAAAACGGGTAAGTAGGCCATCGCTTATGGTAGTGGCCTCCAGTGTTTCTAATCTTTTCATTTTACATGATGCAGGAACCGGTGTGCGATTTTTGGTAGACACAGGTGCTTGTCGTTTTCTTTTGCCAAGGGAACTCTTCAAGACACGACGTAGTCTGTTTAAGACTGCCAACGTCTGCCTATTACCTGACAATGGATCTGAGATAACCACCTATGGATACGAGAACCTCACATTATCATTTGGAAACTGCAAATTTAATTAGAAGTTTCTTGTTGCTGACGTCACATTGCCAATCCTCAGTAAGGATTTTCCCTCTCATTCCCACCTTCTGGTCGATATCACCCACCGACAATTAGTTAATGCAGACTTGTGAATATCAACACCTCTTCAACCGGCTCCCTCCAACCTCACTCTCTACATCAGCGCACCCACGGATGCCTACCCCCACCTCCTCACATAGTAACCAGAAATTGTCCGTCCAGAACTTCACCAAACGCCCATGGCTCCTGCCAAACACGGTGTTTATCACCATCTCAAGACGACGGGAGCCCCAGTCTTCGCCAAATTCAGATGTCTGGCACCGGATCGATTGGCAGCCGGCAAGCAGATGTTCGCTGAAATGGAAGAAATGGGCCTTTGCCAAAAGACCTCCAGCCCATGGTCGTCACCCTTACACATCGTCCTGAAGAAAGATGGCTCCCTCCGTCTGTGTGAAATTACAAGCGTCTGAACATACAAACAGAACCGGATCACTATCCCCTCCTAAACATCGCCGACGTGACCTCCTACATGCATAAAGCAAAAGTTTCCTACACGCTTGACCTCCTAAAGGGGTATTATCAGGTGCCTATGAACCCAGAAGACATCCTCAAGACCGCCATCACCACTCCCTTCACTTTATACACCTTCTATTACTCCTATTTTTTTTTTTTTTTTTTCGTAATACTGGGGCCACTTTTCAATGTCTCATGGATAGCATCTTAGGGGACCTCCCCTTCTTTGTATGTTACGTGAATGACATACTTATGTTCTCTTCCTCAAAAGAGGAGCAGCTCCGTCACCTGCACATCTTGCTCGCCCACATACAATATAACGGCCTCATAGTCCGATATGACAAGTGTATCTTTGGCACCAATGAAGTGTCATTCTTATGGCACCGCATCACTCCTAAAGGAGTCCATCCCCTCCCTGAGTAGGTAGCATCCATTCAGAACTTCCCCATGTCCTCGACCGTCAAAGCTCTGCAGCAATTTTTGGGCATGATCAACTATTATCACCGTTTTCTGCCAGCCATTGCCGTTACTCCTGCTCCCCTCTAGGACTCCCTCAAGGGCAAGCCAAAAGACCTGAAGTGGGGTCCCCTTAAAAAAGTGGCCTTCTGCAATGCAAAGAATGCTCTTTCAACCGCTGCTGCTCTTACTTTTCCCGCCCTACATGCCCCTGTCCTTCTCTCCACCGATGCCAGCAATGTCACTATTGGTGCAGTACTTGAACAGGTGGTCAACGGTTTGCCCCACCCATTGGCCTTCTTCAACAGAAAACTGTCCAGGGCAGAATCAGGTTATTCTTCCTTCGATCACGAAGTGCTGGTGGTGCACTTGGCTGTCTGTCACTTTCGGCATTTCTTAGAAAGTACGCCCTTCGTCATTTGCAAAGATCACATGCTTCTGATGTATGCCTTCACTCGACAGTCTAACGCCCGGTCCGCCCGTCAATGTCGGCATCTCTCCGCCGTGGCTGAATACAATTTTACCGTTCATCAGGTCCCTGTGAAATGAACCCCATTGCCGATGCCCTGTCAAGAAGCACAGTGGCTGCCGTTCAACTGGGATTGGATTACAAGGCCTTGGCTGGAGCCTAATGACAGGATTAAGAGTATTATGCATCTAGGATAGCCTGCACATTCCTCCGTTGGGAAGATGTCCCCATCGACGACTCCAATATCACCCTCTACTGTGATGTCAGTACAGGCAGACTGCGATAGTGGATTCCTGCTCCCGTACGCCGACAGGTGTTTGATTTCATTCACGGCCTTTCACATCCCTTGTGCCATTCTACTGCATAGCTGTTGAAGAAGAACTTTATTTGGCACGGCATTACTAAGGATGCTAAGGAATGGGTCCAGCCTGTACTTATTGCCAAACTTCCAAAGTACATTGGCACCTTTCCTCAACCTCAGTGTCATTTCACCCACATTCACGTCGATGTTGACGGCCCCCTATCCACATCACAACGACATCGTTATCTGTTTACCGTCATTGACCGCTTCACTCGTTGGCCTGAAGCCATTTCCATGGAAACTGCAATGTCCACTTCATGTACATCTGCCTTACTCTTAGGAGGGATAGGAAGATTTGGTATCCCTACGCATATTACTTCTGACAGGGGTACCACTTTCCCCTCAGAAATGTGGACATCATTAGCAAATTTCCTGGGCATCACCCTATATTAGACAACTGCCTACAACCCCGCTGCCAATGGAAGGGTTGAACATTTTCATCGCTCTTTCAAAACAGCTTTGATGTCCCGCTGCTAGGCCTCCAACTGGTTTACTCAGCTTCCCTGGATCCCCCTGGGACTAAGGACCATTCCTAAAGATGCCCTGGACGTCTTGGCAGCTGAAATGGGGTATGGCAACCTGTTGGTCATCCTTGCTGAATTTTTTTCCTTCTGCAACATACTCCAACGATCTCCAGCGCATACGTCATGTCGTGGGAAATTTCACGCCAGACTTACAAGCCCCCAGCGAAGCATCTCATACCGACAGACTTGCACTCTGCAACACAGGTCTTCCTACGCAACGACACTAGCAAGCCACCGCTAACGCCCCTAAAACAAACCCTTTACTTGTGATCCGACGCAATCCGAAAGCATTCTTACCAAACATTCATGGCAAAGAAGACTGGGTCTCCATTGATCGTCTAAAACCTGCTTATCTCCTCCCAGATGACCCGCCTACAGTTCGCATCTCTAGATCAGGGCGCACTATTTAACATGTAAAGAATGTTATTTTTCATGGGGAAGCCATGTACCACTCGTGTGTCACCCGATCGTACATAGTAACGACATTTTTCTTTTTTGTATATATTATCCTTTGTATCTTCGCTCTCCCTTTGCAGTGACAACATGCATTAACCTGTCTGCCTACTTCATTGTTAACTGTTAATAGAACCAGCTGTCGGTTGACAAAAAATAGCTTGTTTGTATTTTGTGTCCTTATCGGGACCTATTGTGTATATATACTCGATGTTTCTGTAATAAAGACTCAGTTGCATTCATCTCGCCTTTGACTCACAACCTAATCTTGGCCCGTCACGATTGTTTAGTCATACGAAGCATGGATAGAAAATTTAACTCCCCTTAAAAACCGTAAACACAACAGTTGGAAAAATGTAAGGTATAATACATAACATGTAGCCAAGGAGAACTAAGGGAACTTTGATGATGGAAATTTTATGATAAAGAAATGGCTGCAAGGACAAGGACGATGGGAATGGTTGAATTTCGATATTATAACATTTAAAGGACTACCATAATTATAACTTTATACAAGCTATAGTTGTCGCCAGTTACCGAGTCATGAAAATACTAAAAAAAAAAAGTCTCTCCATCTGATACTTTGTAGGCCTAGGGTCAATATAGACATAAAAGAATTTAATTCCCTCGACAACTAAAAGATATAAATATATAACCATTCTGTTGATTAGATATGTATTTTCAAAAAGCATTTTCTTTTTTTAATTTACCTACATGGCTAGATTTTTTATTGATGGCAACGTTAGCATCATAGATAAATCAAGATTGTTAGCATAACAAATAACCGAAAGAACCAAAGCTGATATTGATATTGGTTAATAGATAGAAAAAAAATAAGGATGAGGAAATCGCCCAGAAACCTCACGTTGTTCGATCTTAAATCCAAGGCTCAGCTTCCTTTTTCATTAGGGAATTAGAATCAAGCTTCAGTCATGCCTTTGTTACTCTGCATATTGTGTTGAAACCGTTCTCTTTTCGATTTCCAGGATTATCATGGAAAACGTTTTCGAAATAGATGTGAGAAATAGACGATACAATCCAGAGATACAAACAAAGCACCTTTGTTATGTACTGCACCAATTACACACAGAAAAAAAGGAATTAATGATATACGTATGCATGAACACAAGACTGTATATGTGCGTTTTTATTAACACTTCAAGAATTTAGCTATAAATGAGACAGAAACAGAAACATATTCTCGATTTACAGTTCAATTTCATCTGAATTAGTAGAACTTATTTTTATCCAATTTTATTGATGTATTATCAATAAAGAAAAGGGGAAATGTGTCAGGTGTATTGTTCCAACCTTTACAATGCATCTTGCAACGCAAGTTAGATCTTCCCTGAATTTCTTCTTCTGTCGGTGCCTTTCGTCTCTGAAAATACATGAAGAATCATTTGAGGTTTTCCTTTCACGTTCTCTTATTGCATTTCGAGCAACTCTCTCTCTCTCTCTCTCTCTCTCTCTCTCTCTCTCTCTCTCTCTCTCTCTCTCTCTCTCTCTCTCTCTCTCTCTCTCTCTCTCTCTCTCTCTCTCTCAATAACATTTGCTTCCTTCATTAACAATGCATTGATGATGGTTAAACCTGTTGCTTAGTAACTCAAATTCATCCTAAAAGGACATAAATGGTATTTAATTTGTCATCATAGACAAGCAAACTAATTGATGATTTCTCATAAAATAGTTAAGTCACAATTTTACCACAAGTCGATTTCATCCCATGTATTAATCTCTCTCTCCTGATGATTTAGAAGAGTTTATCCAAATTTTTAGCACATATGCCAAAGAAAACTGTACTTCTCAAACCAACTGACGTTTAGGGTTTTGCAAACATTTCGTTGCAAATCATGTTTTCCCCATTTTCGAAGCTTCAATGTCTTTTTGTGACCTTAGTTCCTGGGACCTAAAAAGAGATAATTTCTGAAAAATATGTCAAAAGTGCTGACAGAAGTTTTGAGTTAAAGTAAATATCTAAGCAAGGAAATCAGAGATTTTTCTTTGCTTTTCCTCATTAAATATGTTTGTTGTTCTGAGTTTCCTCTCTGTTGGTCCTACCAAAGTCTGCGTTTTTTGCAGGTTCCTCTCATGATGCATAATATGTTTGATTAAACGTTAATCAGAGAAGAAAGCAAAATTATTTTTTTAAGACTGGTTTTGATATGATAATCATTTACGATGAGTGAAGTAGATCACCGAATAACTAAGGCAAGGATATTAGCAACATTTGTAGAAAAGATTGCAAGCATTATTATGGAAGCTATCACAGAATTGCTTAACGTGACTGTAAAGCAAGGATGTTAGCAACATTTGTAGAAAATATTGCAAGCATTATTATGGAAGCTATCACAGAATTGCTTAACCAGATTGTAAAGCAAGGATGCTAGCAACATTTGTAGAAAATATTGCAAGCATCATTATGGATGCTATCACAGAATTGCTTAACGTGATTGGAAAGCTAGGATGCTAGCAACATTTGTAGAAAAGATTACAAGTATTATTGTGGAATCTATCATAGAATTGCTTAACCAGATTGTAAAGCAAGGATGTTAGCAAAGTTTGTAGAAAATATTGCAAGCATCATTATGGATGCTATCACAGAATTGCTTAACGTGATTGTAAAGCTAGGATGCTAGCAACATTTGGAGAAAAGATTGCAAGTATTATTGTGGAATCTATCATAGAATTGCTTAACCTGATTGTAAAGCAAGGATGTTAACAACGTTTGTAGAAAAGAATGCAAGCATTATTATAGAATCTATCACAGACTTGCTTAACGTGATTGTAAAGCAATGATGGTAGCAACATTTGTAGAAAAGATTACAAGCATTATTATGGATGCTATCACAGAATTGCTTAACGTGATTGTGAAGCAAGGATGCTAGCAACATTTGTAGAAACGATTGGAAGCATCATTATGGAAGCTATCACAGAATTGCTTAACGTGATTGTAAAGCAGGGATGCTAGCAACATTTGTAGAAAAGATTGCAAGCATTATTATGGAAGCTATCACAGAATTGTTTTATGTGATTGTAAAGCACTGAAGCTAGCAACAATTGTAAAAAAGATTACAAGCATTATTATGAATGCTATCACAAAATTGCTTAACGTGATTGTTAAGCACGGATGCTAGCATCATTTGTAGAAAAGATTACAAGTGTTATCATGGAAGCTGTCACAGTATTGCTTAACCTGATTGTAAAGCAATGATGCTAGCAACATTTGTAGAAAATATTGCAAGCATTATTATGGGAGCTATCACAGTATTGCTTAACCTGATTGTAAAGCAAGGATGCTAGCAACATTTGTAGAAAAGATTGCAAGCATTATTATGAAAGCTATCACAGAATTGATTAACGTGATTTTAAAGCAAGGTTCCTAGCAACACTTGTAGAAATGATTGCAAGCGTTATTATGGAAGCTATCACTGAATTGCTTAACGTGATTGTAAAGCAAGGATGCTAGCAACATTTGTAGAAATGATTGCGAGCATTATTATGGAAGGTATCATAAAATTACTTAACCTGATTGTAAAGTAAGGATGGTAGCAACAATTTTAGAAATGATTGCAAGCATTATCATGGAAGCTATCAGAGAATTGCTTAACGTAATTTTAAAGCAAGGATGCTAGCAACATTTTTAGAAAAGATTGCAAGCATTATTATGGAAGCTATCATAGAATTGCACAACGTGATTGTAAAGCAAGGATGCTAGCAACATTTGTAGAAATGATTGCAAGCATTATCATGGAAGCTATCACAGAATCGCTTAACGTAATTTTAAAGCAAGGATGGTAGCAACATTTGTAGAAAATATTGCAAGTATCATTATGGATGCTATCACAGAATTGCTCAACGTGATTGTTATCCAATAATCCTATGAGGTTGAATTTTTTCAATGTTGAATATAAATGCAAAAAGAAAGGTGTAGATACACATATGAATAGTTCTTGTCTTGTATGTAAAATACAAAGAATTGTAATGGTAAATATATTTGGATATGTGAGTCTGAAGAAGTTTTTAAAAAAAAAATAATAATGTTTTGTCATGTGAGAAGAATGACAGGAAATAAGCTTACAATTCAGAATTTCAATGAAAAAGGAGAGAACCGAAGAAAGGAGGTTTAAAAGCTACGTTCGAAAAGAAGAGCTTCATAATTCAGGAAGAAAGTGTGTATCTAAAAATAGTGAGTGGTATGGTGTTAGAAGAAATAGTGATAAGCCTTCCCTATAAGACTAAATAAGAGCATACAGAAACTGATTCGTGGAATTCAGAAGTTCAGGTACAAATACCTCAATGACGAAGTATGGTAAATTTTAGAATTATTCGCCGAAATAAGGATTCACCATATCACCGTGGTGGGATTCTGAAATTTAGGTAAAAGACTAAAGATGGATGTGATAACTGATAAACAAAGGAAGTATATTTATAGATAGCACAGTACTATGTAGGAGGATTGAAGAAGAAGTAAAATACAACGAAAAAAAAAAAACTGGGCATTATCTGCATGAAGATAAAGTTTAGAGAAAGTATGAGGAAGAATAGGTAATACGAAATCAGGATGGTAAATCAATATGAATTCTAGCATAGATACGGATGTAGAATTTTATAACAGTTTTGGGAGTAAGTGTTATGGATACTGGATGGATGAGAGAAGAAAGGAGTGCCACAATAGATGGATATTTACTAAATAATGAGTTCATCCAGGGTTATGAGATTACGATATGAGTGAAAAATAATACGCATGTAATTACACACACACACACACACACATATATATATATATATATATATATATATATATATATATATATATATATATATATATATATATATATATATATATATATATATATATATATATATATATATTGTTACGATGTCCACATCATGAACAACCATAACACATATTTAAAAACAGGTTTAATTATGAGGAGGAGAATTACACACAAAACAACACTTCAAAGCATTTTATTATGCTTAAATAACAAACACTTGCAGATACGACCGGTATCTAAGAGCTCAGGTAATATTCATGGAAAAATAATTAATAAATATAATAAAACAAAACTTAGCTGACATTCAAACAAGCAGTTCTAGAGGTCTCCGAGTGAATAGAGAGTATTCGAAAACAAATTCTTGAGTGAGAGGTTCTTCTTCAGCCACCGATACGAAGATACACCTGGAAATTACAATCCAGGAATGAAGCCACACTCCTGAAATTCCCACATTTAAACAGGCCACACCAACGTAACTCGAGAGGGCCCACGCTGCTTCTCAAACAGCCACAACCATCACATGGGAACGGAATTGATTGCTCCAAACTCAACGGCGAAACACCGGATCCAACACCGTATCTTCCAAAAGTATCAGTGACCTTCCTTGAAGACAGACACCTTCTCACTGCCGACTATAATTCTCGTTGCTGTGACGTGACCTCCGAAGCCTTCGTTCCTGCCAACAAATGGGGAACAAGTAGTTAACTGGCATTTGAACAATTGTCTAGTCAATCTTTCCCGAACTATTCAAAACAGAATTATTTATTTATATTACACCTCCCCCCTAAAAAGAAAAAATATATATGTAATATATATTTTGCATCCAACAAAATCAGGTCAAAAATATATCAAGTCACATCCTTGATAATGCATCTGGAATGACGTTCTCCTTTCCTTTGATATGTAGGATGTTCAAATCGTAGGGTTGTAAGAATAGACTCCATCTTGTTAATCTCTGATTATTGTTCCTGAAACGATTCAAATATTTTAATGGGTTATGGTCTGTATACACGGTTAATGAAGAGGTGGTACTGGTATATACCTCAAAATGTTGTAAAGCCAAAATTAAACCCAAAGTTTCCTTCTCAATGGTGGAGTATTTCTTCTGAGAATCATTCAGTTTCTTAGAGTAATAAGCAATAGGATGCTCTACCCCAGTGTCGTCTTCCTGCAGTAATACCGCACCAATACCAATGTCACTGGCATCCACTGCTAGTTTGAAAGGAATAGAAAAATCTGGTGCTTTCAGAATAGGGGAAGTAGTCAAAATAGATTTTACTTTATCAAAAGCTTCCTGGCACTGGTTATCCCATTTAAAGTCGACCCTTTTCCTCAACAAATTTGTTAGTGGTGCAACTAAATCTGCAAAATTAGCCACAAACTTCCTATAATACCCGGCAAGACCTAGATATCTCATTACTCCCTTTTTATCTTTAGGGACTGTAAAGTCTAAAATTGCTTTAATATTTGAATCTTTTGGTGCTACTTTGCCATGACCAACTTCGTGCCCCAAATAAACTACTATGGCTTTCCCAAATTCGCATTTATTTAAATTTACTACCAAACCCGCTTCTCTGAGTTTCTGTAAAAAGGCAGCAATTCTTTTGACATGCTCTTCCCACGTATCACTAACAATTACCACATCATCTATATACGTAGTGCACCCTTCAAGGTCTTTGGTAATCATATTCATGAGTCTCTGAAAAGTACTACCCGAATCTTTCATTCCAAATGGCATGACATTGCAGGAATATAAACCAGTGGGTGTAACAAAAGCAGATATCTCTTTGGCTCTGTCTGTCAAACCTACCTGCCAGTAACCCTTCAACATGTCAAACTTGCTGATAAATCTGGCCTTTCCTATACGATCAATACAGTCATCCACCCTAGGAATTGGGAATGAATCTGTCCTGGTGACTGCATTTACTTTCCTGTAATCAAAACATAAACGGTATTGACCATCATTTTTTTTGACAAGTACTACAGAGGAACTCCACTGGCTACTACTATGTTCAATTAATTTATGATCAAGCATATATTTTACTTCCCGTTCAACAATCTCTGCCTTTTGCGGATTCAAGCGATATGGGTGTTGTTTAATAGGATTGGAATTGCCAACATCAACATCATGCTGTAATGAGCAGGTCCTGCCCGGAACATCTGAAAATACATCTTTATAATCGTAGAATAAATCGCTCAACTCCTGACCTAGACTTTCATCAAGATGAACCAATTTATTCTTCAAATTCCTCAAAGCCTCTGAATTTGAAATAGGCCAGTCTTCAACCTCAGTCTCAAGTTTAAGTTTCTCTTGATTACTATTATTATCTAACTTTATATTCAACAAGACTGGCTTTGGCGTCCTTGAAAAATATGGCTTTAACATATTAACATGGCACAACCTCTTTTTCCTTCTCCTATCTGGAGTAAGAACAACATAATCCGTATTTCCTACCTTCTTTTCTATTGTGTAAGGCCCAGAAAACTTAGCATTTAATGGCTGACCTGCTACTGGAAGAAATACCAATACCTCATCTCCTGGTTTGTAGTCAACCTTTTTGGCTCCCAAGTCATAGTATTTTTTCATCTTCTGCTGAGCTTCCATTAAGTTATCTCTTGCTATGTCCCAGGTTTTCCTGATTCTTTCCCTGGAATCTGAAACATAGTCCAACAAATTAGAATCTTCAACATTATTAATCCACTGATCTTTAATCAATTTTAAAGGTCCTCTAACCTGATGACAAAATACTAACTCGAAAGGGGAAAACCCTAACGACTCATTGGGGATTTCTCTGGACGCAAACAGAAGGAAGGGCAGACCTTTATCCCAATCGCTTTTGTTCTCCAAACAAAATTTTTTCAACATAGTTTTCAAGGTTTGATGATACCTTTCTATAGCCCCTTGGCTCTGAGGATGGTACGCTGATGAAGTTACCTGCCTGATACCTAGTTCCTGCATTGCCTGTCTGAATACATTGCTTAAGAAGTTTGAACCCTGGTCCGACTGAACCTCTTTAGGCAATCCAAACCGAGTGAAATATTGTAACATCCCATTTACGACATTCTTAGAGCAGACATTCCGCAACGGAATGGCCTCAGGATACCTAGTGGATCTGTCCATGATTGTAAGTATATACTGATTTCCACCTTTTGACTTTGGCAATGGACCAACAATGTCCACTAATACCCTATGGAATGGTTCTTCCATGGCTGGTATGGGTTCAAGGGGAGCTTTAGACAACTTTTGGTTCGGTTTTCCGATCATTTGACACACATGGCATGTCTTACAAAACTCTTTAACATCAGAATGAATCCCAGGCCAGTAAAAGTGTTTAGTTAATTTGCAAAAAGTTTTATTGACTCCGAAATGGCCACTAAATGCATTCTGATGGGCTAAATGTAAAATAGAGGGTCTGTAATTTGGAGGAACGACTATTTGATAATTAACTTCCCATTCTTCATCGGCAGCAACCTTAGAGGCTCTAAATTTTCTCATCAATAATCCATTTTCGACATAATACCCGACTGGAATGTTCTCAATTTCCTTATCTGAAAAAGCCTTTGCAGCTATCTCGGCTAGCTCCAAGTCATTTTCTTGATCCTTTATGAATTTCTCTCTAGATACAGCTAAAACCTTACCTTGTTCAGAACAATCACCAAATTTTCCCAGAAAACACTTCGAGAAGTCAATCTTAGAATCCCTACTAGCTTCCAATTTCCGCCTTGATCGTGTGATAGCACACATGGGAAAAATACCAGGAAATTCTCCTTCCAAGCTCTCTGTGCTTGCACATGACTGAGGATAACTAAGTAACCGTGGGTTACTTAAAACCCTATTACCACCAATATCATTGGCTAATATCAAATCAACTCCTTCCACAGGAATTTCTTCCACAACGGCAACCCTAACTGGACCCGTCGCATAATCAGACTGCAGAACCACAGTCTCATACGGACAAGAGATTATCTCTTTTGGAAAACTCTTAATCAATACCTTTTCCTTACCCTCATACTCGAAACCTTCAGGCAATGCCCTTTTCAAAATCAATGACTGTAGGGCCCCTGTATCTCTAAGGATAACTAATCCTCTCCTGCCCTTACCACTTTCTGTAGCTACACTACCATAAGACACAAATGACTTATATCTCTCCAAATCAGAGAGCCCAGGGCTTTTCTCACCCTCACTTAATGCATTAATCTCTCTATCAGCACTTACCCTGCTTACCAAAGCAACTGGTTTGTGCTCTCTATTACCGTCCCTTAAGGACCAACAGTCGGCCTTTCTATGGCCCAGTTTACCACAGTTAAAACATTTAATTGGCATCCTCTGCCCACTAGGCAAACTACTACCTTTCAATACTGGAGCTACAACACTTTTATCCAAATCACTTGCGTTTTCAGTTTTACTCTTACCACTTTTCAATTCCTGAAAACCCTCTTTGCTGCTTCTACCCCTAACCAAATTTTCCCCTTCAAAAATTTTATGCGTCAGCGAGTACTCGTCAGCCACAATGGCAGCTTTCTCTAAGCTCTCAACCTGAAGCTCCTCTAAGTGTACCTTCAAATCCTTAGATAAACAATTCTTAAACTCTTCTAACAATATTAGTTGTTTAAACCCTTTAAAATCACAGATTCCTTTAGACCTCAACCAATCGTCAAGCAA
>NC_090740.1:136212534-136222534 GCF_036898095.1 Palaemon carinicauda | reverse complement strand
AAGTCTACGACGAAATTCTGTGTAATACTGCTGCGACTTACGGATTTGACATTCATCTAAGGGGGAGAACTCTCAACCTGTTAGGAATAAACACCTCCAAAAGCCCAAAATATTTGCGCATACTTACTCTCAGAAAGTTCGGGCAATTCCTCCCCCAAAGAGGTGTGCGTCATTGTATCTTGACATGTCCAACCTCCTCGAGTTCCTTCTCTTGTGATATTACTTGAAATAAGACTCGGAGGAGGTGTATATATACAGTATCTACTCACCCAAACACACACACATATCCTCACACACACACCTAGGCCTATTTTAGGCCACGCCTCACATAGACAAAAAAATTTTCACTGCACTGGTACCCTGTGAGTAAACAGACGCTCTCCTACAAACTGCCTCGTCCTCTAGCAACATGGAGAATGCGCGAGGAGGTAATAATCCACCAGTGAAAATTTCGTTTGTTTATATTGAAAATTATTTGCTCATGAAAAGTGACTGTGAATGAGTTATGGAATTTAAGTCTGTTTATGACACCGAATATTACATTGTAATAAGCGCCTGTGTATGCATTACTTTTTCAGACGGGAAGGACCAATAAAGGAAACACGATGATTGTGAAACACACCTTCCAATCCAAAAAAGAAAAGCATAACTAACCTGTAAGTATTACTTATTAAAAACAATATACTATGAGGTGTTAATACCTTTCGGTTTGAGAGTGGAATGAATTTTTAATCTGACTTTAGAACTTCCAAGTATATTAAAAACCATATTTTCTCTTAATGCAAACCAGACATTAATATACACAGCGTAATGTGAGGTGCTAATATCTTTCGATTTGGACGTAGAATGACTTTTTAACCCGACTTTAAAACTTCCAAGTAAATTAAAAACCATATTTTCTCTTAATGTAAACCAGACATTCATATGAACAATGAAATGTGAGGTGTTAATATCATCTGATTTGGACGTAGAAAGGATTTTTAATTTGACTTTAGAACTTCCAAGTAAATTAAAAACCAAATTTTCTCTTATTGTAGTTGCATCAACAAGACGCAGATTACTCGAAGAACTCCTGCCTCATAGGATTGCTTCATCATCCACCGCATACATGACCCCAGATTCGGGCACCCAGGTGACGAGCACCCTTCTAACAAACATACACAAATTACTCGAAGAACTCCCACTTCAGGGGATTGCTTCAACATCCTCTGCATACGTGGCCCGAGATACAGGCACCCAGGGGACGAGCACCCCTCTAACAGACCCGAATTACTCGAAGAACTCCCGCCTCAGGGGATTTCTTCAACATCCACTACAAGCAGCCCCCTAGATTTACCTATAGCAACAGCAGGGATGACACCCACTTCAGGATGGATGTTGAAGTTCGTTAGAAGAAAGACATCCTTCAACAAGATGTACGTACAAGAGGACTACATACTTCCCTCAGTGACCGATCCACTGTTATTCATAATTTATGCTAGGGTTGATATACGAGATTGTTTAGAAAAGTATCTCCAGCGCAGTCCTTTTTAATGAAGAAACAAATGGAAAATAGGCTTATGAAGCTGTGGCTCCCGGCCGCGGTTATCAATCATGGTGAAATTGGCGACCTAAATAAATGGGAGGATGCGGTAAATTCTAAGTGCCCTCGAATAGTCAATGAATGAATGGGGAGTCAATGGGTGGTGGAAGGCATTGACAACTTCAAACTGTTTTACCACCGCCAGGCGGTAATGGCTCAGTTGAGCACTTCCATTTTCCCAAATAAAGATGTCTGTGGTTGTGTTTTCGTCTTTATTCCCTCTGGAATTGGAAATTCCTGTTTTATTCGGTCTCTGGCTGCCTATAGGATGGCTGAACAAAACCTAAATCGTCGTTGGGGAAATATTGCCCCCTCTGTAAATAGTATCTGCTGTTGCATGCAATATATTAACTTCCACAAGATTTCCCTGCCTATTCAGTGAGAGGATATTTCACGCCTCAAGTTAATGAATCCACTCTCTATTTACATATATTAAATGGAGAGAGGGCGGGATGGGAAGTACGTCATTCAGTTGGCAAGGCGTGGAAATATCCCCCTCCTACTATTGGGTGGTGACCATATTTGTCTCATTAAAGATTTTCACCCTTTTGTGAAAAATTTTGTAGGGCAAATCCCTCTAGCCCCCTTTATTTCTGCCATAACTGTCTATCACAGCATGCAGAAACCTACAGGCCAAAACAGCATGAAGCTACCTGCGACCTGTCAGTGATGGTGAATCCCCCCCCCCCCCCCCCTTCTTGGAGTACAGTAAGATTTAGAAGCCCCCTTAAGACACAAAAGTTTTGTTATATTTGCGTCTTTAACTTAGAATCCTCTTTGAGGAAATCCCCTGAGGCTTATGGTGTGGAGACCATACACGAATCAATAGATTGTTGCTATACCATTATTGACGGTGAAGGAAAAATTGCTGCCTCCACTTATTATTGCGGGAAAGATATGGCTCGATAACTTTCTGTCAGACCTTAGTGATTATTGTGAGGTGATAAGATCACAGTGGAAAACATTCCCCATTGTTATGGCAACTGAAGATGAAAGAACTTTCCAACAGCAGACTAGATGCCAGCTGTGTAAGACGCCGTTCAAGCACGACCGTGACAAGCACAGACACCAAGATCACGCCAAACCCGTTGTAATTTAGTGTGCACGAACTTAAAACTCAAGTCCAAGTTTTTGCGGACAATTCTAGTTATGACCTGGGTCTTTTCTTTAAGAAACTGAAAAAATAAAGGCAACATTACAATCATGACGAAGCAAGGGCTTAAAATTAAGCAAATGACCGCCGAGAATTTAATTTTCCTCGACTCTAGCCTTTTTAGGTTCTTCTCTGGATAGTCTAGCCTCCAAATATTTTACGGATTGAAGGAAGGCTTGCTTAACAGAGGAAATGTTAAATGGAATTAGGGATAGTATAGGGGTGAAGTCATTCAAGGCAAATTACCTTTCTGCTATGGCTATATAGACAGTCTTACAAAACTCAAGGAAACGCATTTGCCCCCCAAATCAGCATTTTACAACAGGCTAAAGGCATGAGATGTATCAGAGAAGGAACAAAAATGGACTCAGCGTGTTTGGGATATAGTCAAATGTAAAACACTGAAAGATTTTCTTCTCCTTTACCTCATTGTAGACACGGCTTTATTGGGTGATATTCTCATTTGGTGGCCCTTTATACTTTTGATAAGTACTGCCTTGATTTACCGCACTAATTTTCACTTCCATCATATGCCTTTGACAGCTTTCTTTAGATGAGTAAGATTGAGCTGGATCACGTTTTTGATGAAGAATTGTATAATCTAATCAGGCAATATGTCAGGGGGTGTTTCACTTCTGTGGTGCGTCAATCATACACTGCTAACAACCGTGAAATAAATCCATCATTTAATCCTGATCACCACCAAAGTTTTACCTCCTTTATTTACACTTCAACTCCCTGTATGCAACAGTTATGACTAAGAACCTTCCCACTGGTGGAGTTCCTAAACTTTCCGATGAAGAAACGGATCAGTTTTTTGGAAGGGGTATTGAAAATGATAATACAAACGGGGATAAAGGACACTGGCTCCTCGTCACTACTAAAGCACCTTCAGAAGTTGCTAGAGCCACTGATGAACTGCCATTATGCTTATCCCACGAAGAAGCCAACTGTGAAAGCGTACTAGAACACGAAGAAGGATGCATGACTGTAAAATGTAAAAAGCTTACGACCACCCACCACAGTGAAAAAGAATATCTTATTTCCCTCCACCTTTTACAGTTGTAAATGGACTTAGGCCTGGAACTAGAGGTTGTGCATTCAATCTATGAATTCAGTCAAAGTGCTTACATGAAGGATTTTATTAATACTAACATCGAAGCGAGGAGCGCAGCAACCTTACCAACCGAAAAAAAAAGCCTTCAAAGCCATAATTAACTGCGTCTTTGGGAAAACTGTACTCAACCCCTTGAAATACGCCGAAAAAAGTAAAGTTGTCACTAATGTGACGGGCCGAGAGAGGATGTGAACTCAAAGGAAGATTGGAAACGACTGAGTTATTTATTAAGGAACACTCTTCTTTATATACAAAACCTCCAGGCAACAGGACATGACCTGTTCGAGAGACAGATAATGTTACTAAGCAAAACGGAGACATGATCATTCAGGTTCTTTTTAGTGCGAGGAAAGAGCGCAGATACAAGCATAATATATACAAAATAATTATGTACAATTGTGTGACACACGGTTGGTACATGGCTCCCCCCCTAAAAATGACATACTGTACATGTTAAATAAGGCGCCCTGATCTAGAGAGGCGAACTGTAGGCGGGTCATCTGGCAGAAGATAAGCAGGTTTTAGACGATCAATGGAGACCCAGTCTTCTTTGCCCCGAGGAATGCTTTCGGACTGCGTCGGATCACAAGGAAAGGGCCCGTGTAAGGGGGCATTAGTGGTGGCTTGCTGGTGTCGTTGCGCAGGAAGACGTGCGTTGCAGAGTGCAAGTCCGTTGGTATGTGATGCTTCGCTGGGGGCTTGTAAGTCTGGCGGGACGGAGTAAATTTTCCCACGACGTGACGTATGCGCTGGAGATCGTCGGAGGAGGTCGTAGAAGAAAAAAATTCGGCAGGGAGGACCAACGGGTCGCCATACACCATTTCGGCTGCCGAGACATTGAGGGCGTCTTTAGGAGTGGTCCTTAGTCCAAGGAGGACCCAGGGAAGCTGAATAAACCAGTTGCAATCCTTGCAGCGGGACATCAAAGCTGCTTTGAGGGTGCGATGAAAACGTTCAACCATTCCATTGGCAGCGGGGTTGTAGGCCGTTGTCTGATGTAGGGTGATGCCCAGGAGATTCGCTAATGACGTCCATAATTGAGAGGTGAAAGTTGTTCCCCTATCAGAAGTAATATGCTCAGGGATACTGAATCTTGAAATCCATCCAGAGAGTAAGGCAGATGTATATGAGGCGGACGTTGCAGTTTCCATGGGAATGGCTTCAGGCCAACGAGTGGAGCGGTCGATGACGGTAAACAGGTAACGATGTCCTTGTGATGTGGGTAGGGGGCCTACAACGTCGACGTGAATGTGTGCGAAACGACGCTGAGGTTGAGGAAAGGTGCCCACTCCTGAATCCGTGTGTCGATGTACTTTGGAAGTTTGGCAAGAAGTACAGGCGCGGACCCAATCTTTAGCATCCTTAGAAATGCCGTGCCAAATGAACTTTGCCTTCAGCAGCTGTGCAGTAGAACGGCACGAGGGATGTGAAAGGCCGTGGATGAAATCAAACACCTGTCGGCGCATGGGAGCAGGAATCCAAGGTCGCGGTCTACCAGTACTGACGTCACAGAGGAGGGGGGGTGTTGGAGTCTTCGAGGGGAAAATCCTCCCAACGGAGGGACGTGCAGGACGTCCTACAAGCTTGATACTCTGGATCCTGTCGTTGGGCTTCAGCCAGGGCGTTGTAATCCAATCCCAGTTGAACGGCAGCCAACGTGTTTCTTGACAGGGCATCGGCAACGGGATTCATTTTCCCAGGGACGTATTGGAGGGTGCAATTGTATTCAGCCACGGTGGAGAGATGTCGGCGTTGACGGGCGGACCAGGCATCAGACTGTCGAGTGAAGGCGTGCACCAGAGGCATGTGGTCTGTACGAATGACGAAGGGCGTACCTTCTAAGAAATGGCGAAAGTGACGGACAGCCAAGTGCACCGCCAGCAATTCTCGATCTAAGGTAGAATAACCCGATTCTGCCTTGGACAGTTTTCTGCTGAAGAAGGCCAATGGGCGGGGCGAGCCTTTGACCACATGCTCGAGTACTGCACCAATAGCGACGTCGCTGGCATCGGTGGAGAGAAGGAGAGGGGCGTGTGGGATAGGAAAAGTGAGAGCCGCAGCAGTTGATAGGGCCTTCTTTGCATTGCAGAAGGCTGCTTCTTGAAGGGGACCACACTTCAGGTCCTTTGGCTTGCCCTTGAGGGAGGCGTAGAGGGGAGCAAGAGTGGCGGCAATGGCTGGCAGAAAACGGTGATAATAGTTGATCATGCCCAAGAATTCCTGCAGAGCTTTGACGGTCGAGGGCGTGGGGAAGCTCTGAACGGCTGCTACCTTCTCAGGGAGGGGATGGACTCCTTCAGGAGTGATACGGTGCCCTAAGAACGACACTTCGTTGGCGCCAAATGTACACTTGTCGTACCGGACTACAAGGCCGTTTTGTTGCAGGCGGTCAAGCACGATGCACAGGTGACGGAGGTGTTCCTCTTTTGAGGAGGAGAACACAAGTATGTCGTCCACATAACATAGAGAGAAAGGGAGGTCCCCTAAGATGCCATCCATGAGACGTTGTAACGTTGCCCCAGCATTACGAAGGCCAAAACAGGAGTAATTGAAGGTGTATGTGCCAAACGGAGTGGTGATGGCGGTCTTGGGGATGTCTTCTGGGTTCATAGGCACCTGATAATACCCCTTCAGGAGGTCGAGCGTAGAGAAAACCTTCGCTTTGTGCAGGTAGGAGGTTACATCGGCAATGTTTGGGAGGGGGTAGTGATCCGGTTCTGTTTGCATGTTCAGGCGCCTGTAATCCCCGCACGGACGGAGGGAGCCGTCTTTCTTCAGAACGATGTGTAAGGGTGACGACCATGGTCTGGAGGCCTTTTGGCAAAGGCCCATTTTCTCCATTTCGGCGAACGTCTGTTTGGCGGCTGCCAATCGTTCCGGTGCTAGACGTCTGAATTTTGCGAAGACTGGGGGTCCCGTCGTCTTGATATGGTGATAAATACCGTGCTTGGCAGGAACCGTGGGCGTTTGGCGAAGTTCTGGACGGAAAACTTCCGAGTACGACGTGAGGAGGTGGGCGTAGGCATCCGTGGGTGCGCTGATGTGGAGAGCGAGGTTAGAGGGGGCGGGTTGAAGAGGTGTCGACAAGTACGAGTCTGCGTTGACCAATCGTCGGTGGACGACATCGACCAGAAGGTGGAAATGAGAGAGGAAATCCGCACCGAGGATTGGCATTGTGACGTCAGCAACGAGAAACTTCCAATTGAATTTACCGTTTCCGAACGATAATGTGAGGTTCTCGTAACCGTAGGTGGGTATCGCAGATCCGTTGGCAGCTACCAAGCGGACGTCAGCAGATGTAGACAGACTATGTTGTGCCTTGAAGAGTTTCCTTGGCAAAAGAGAACGACAAGCACCCGTGTCTACCAAAAATCGCACGCCCATTCCTGCATCCTGTAAAAAGAAAAGATCAGAAACATGGGAGGCCACCGCCACAAGCGATGGCCTACTTACACGTTTTTTGGCCACTGACAATCTTTGGCACATTTCTTCGCGGTTGCCCCGAATCTGAAGTGGTAGTAGCAAAACTGCGGCGGATGGGAGGCAGTAATTGGCTGTAGAAGTCGTTCGTTGGGGCGCGAGCGATTGGTGGGTGGTGGGCGGCTTTGTCGCTGCTTCGGCACGTCACGGGGTAGGCGTGTATGTCCTACGGCATTCATGTCAGCTTCGGTTGACGTTGAATAGGCATCCTCGTCATCAGGGGTGGAGGCATTGATGGAGGTCTTGAAGTGGCTGTCCATAAGGGCGTAGGCTTTGGTCATCAAGTCCTTTATGGGTAAACTATCGACATCGGGTATGGCAGCGCGCACAGGTTCAGGTAAACGGCGTATCCAAAGGGCACGGAGTAGGTTCACCTCACGAGGAGAGCCGTCTGCGGCAGGTTGAAGGCGAGCGATACTGGTCATTTCCCTGAGGGCAAGCGAAGCCCTTTGGTCCCCCAACGGTTGTTGCGAGAGCTGAAAAAGCTTTGCTATACGGGCGGCTGGCGATGGCGAGTACTGCTGCAGAAGGTATGATTTGAGGTCGTCATACGCTATTGGGGTGTCTCCTTGTTCACAAAGCCAGTTGGATATTTCTGGGAAGGTGTCCTCGGGTATCGCCGCGAGAACATAATCCGCTTTGGTGGTTGAGCGAGTCACGCCCCTGATACGAAACTGGACTTCTGCGCGCTGAAACCAAGCAAACGCCTCTCCGCTGGCAAACGATGAGAGTTTGAATGGAGCGGCCACAGCACCAACTGCCGTAGAGTCCGCCATAGTACCAGCGATGAAGGGGTGAGGGGGTGGGGGTGGAAGGCGGTGGGAGCGAGTCGACTTCCGGGGTCACCAATGTGATGGGCCGAGAGAGGATGTGAACTCAAAGGCAGATTGGAAACGACTGAGTTATTTATTAAGGAACACTTCTTTATATACAAAACCTCCAGGCAACAGGACATGACCTGTTCGAGAGACAATGTTACTGAGCAAAACGGAGACATGATCATTCAGGTTCTTTTTAGTGCGAGGGAAGAGCGCAGATACAAGCATAATATATACAAAATAATTATGTACAATTGTGTGACACACGGTTGGTACACTAAAGCCGCCACCTATTTAAAGGAAGCCCAGAATCCAAGACTAAAATCAACCATCTATTTTTACAAAGACCATATTATCTCTACTTCCACCCTCCCACAGGTTGTCATCAATATGGCTAATTACATAGGTTTCGCCATTCAAGAATCAGCCAAGTTTGATCTTTACTACTTCATTTATAAGGTTCTCAAGAAGAATTATGGTGCTAAAATCAAACTCCTTTACACCAATGCAGATAGTTTCATTTTTGCTCTGGAAGTTAACGATCTTAATTCGGAGTTGGCTCAAGAACCCTTGAAATCATATATGAATTTTTCCAACTTCGATGTTGATCACCTACTTTTTAGTAATGAGGGATAAGGGGAGCTGGGGCTTTTAAAATCAGAAAAAGGCTATAAAGCACAAACAGTATTCTTAAATCCTGGAAGATCATCGAGTCAACTATCTCACTGTGTGGATAATAAGAAATGTGAGAGGGCAGATGAGTACCACTAGAGTAAAAAAGAATTACCTCTAGGCTTTTGACTCAAAGCGTTATTATTTGAGTCCATACAGCTCTTACTCATACAGATATCACGATATTGAAGGGGGATGAGGAAGTTTGAATTTTACCCATTGTTTTTTCGCTCCCCTCCTGGGTCAGGTCTTTAAAACCTTGATTGGTATTTTTCTATCACATGCCACTCCTGCTACCTCCCTCCACTTCCCCGTGCTGCTTTTATCTTATTCTCAACTTCAGTTTCACATACTCCCTCCTGATTTATTTTTGATCCTAAGTTTCTAAATTGTTCTACCTGTTTTATAACTGCTCCTCTACTTTTATGCATTGCTATCCTTTCCCTACCTTTCTTACTGCTAACCATGGTTTCAGTCTTATCCCCATTCACCCTTTTCAAAGTCTCTTTTCACTCTACCACCCTTCTCTGTGATACTTCTTAATTTTCAGCAGTAATCACCAAATCATCTACGTAAAGCAGCTCCCAGAACTCTTCATTTTTTATTCCTTCACTTAACATGGCCAAGACCAAAACAAATGAAATCGTGCTTAATGCTAACCCCTGATGTAATCCAACACAAAATTCAAAGATTCTTGTTTCACCAACAGCTGTTATTATTTTTGTCATTGATCCGTTGTAAATTATCTCTACCATTCTAACTAACATCTCCTGGACTTTCCTTTTCCTCAATCAGCAAAACATTACTTGTTTTGTTATTTTTTTATTAGCCTTCTGTAAATCTATAAAAGCATAGAACAGCTTCTGGTTTCCCTCTAATCTTTTCCTGTAACTGCCTTAGTAAAAGATGGCATCCTCAGTAACTTTCCCCCTCACAAATCTCTCATCTAGTACCCTCGCTAACGTTTTCAAATCATGCTATGTTAATTTAATTCACCTGTAGGTACGGCATTCTATGATGTAACCTTTCTGCTTAAATATAAATATCATTAGACGTTCCTCCAAGTCTTTAAGCAAAATTACCTCTTCCCATATTGCTCCCGATAAATCCAGCATCCATTCTTACCCCTCTGTCGCTAGTATCTTGGCAGTTTCAATTTGAAACTCTGATGAGCTTAA
>NC_090740.1:136200034-136205034 GCF_036898095.1 Palaemon carinicauda | reverse complement strand
TTAAGAATAATTGCATTCACAGTATTAGTTTGAAAAGGGCAAAGGAGATTCTGTATTTCAAGAACATAACAAAACAGAATATTGTAGAATCTCATATAAATTCACGTAGTATTGATCAACAGCAGCCCAAGAATTCATTAACGTTTACAGTATAATTAAAGCATTCAGACACTTATCATTTTACAGCCATCTGTGTAGTGGTTGTTTTTGTATTCTCTGTATTCTTATCAATAGGATTTAGCTAACCTTCAATTTGTTAAGGCCATTTTGTACCAATTAGACCAAAAGAAGTATAGCAATAAACAGGTGAGTTTGGAACTCGGAATGCTTTATATATATATATATATATATATATATAAATTTATATATATACATATATATATATATATATATATATTTATATATATATATATATATATACACGAGTATATATATATATATATATATACGAGTATATATATATATATATATATATATTATTATTATACATACATATACCAAAGACACTTCCCTCAATTTTGGGGGGTAGCCGACAAGAAAAAGAAACAAAACAAAAAGGGGACCTCTACTCTCTACGTTCCTCCAGCATAATCAGGGACTCAGCCGAGTTCAGCTGGTACTGCTAGGGTGCCACAGCCCAACCTCCCACATTTCCACCACAGGATATTATTATTATTATTATTATTATTATTATTATTATTATTATTATTATTATTATTATTATTATTATTATTATTATTATTACGGCCGGCAAATTACATGACCTAACAAGTTCCAAACTTCCCTGTTTATTTTAATATAAATTTGTTACACTTGAGTAATACTCAAGTTCTGGGAAATTATGTAACTCACAGACGGCAATATATAAAAACACTGGATATTCAAAGGTCTCTTACTTTACTCCCAAATCAAAACTGGGTAATTATGGAATAAGAACTATTGAAAAACTACCTCTTAATTCGATTCTTAGTCAGGGATTACGAGCAAGGTCTATTAAGAAATATGGGCGATTGAAATAATATATACTTTACAAAAATAAATGTATTCTTTGAATATTGCAACATAATTGCAACAAGGATTAACAGTAAAATCAAATTACTTGAAATATTAAATCTGAACAAGACTGTAGACTAAGACAAGAAAATATTTCTTTTTGAAAATTATACAATCACTTGTTTCACTGGAAACTAATTTATAAAAATATTTAATTTTGATAATTAATGAAAATAGTCAACACTAACACTAATGATTAAATCTTTAATGAAATTTAATTAAAAGTAACTGATATGTTTACCTGTTTTGAATTACACAAGGTAACCAAACCATTAAGCCAAAATAAATACACTTCACTATTTTGAACTAAATCTCACAGGGCCAGTTACAAAATTATGTTATAACAGTCCTTGCATTAACACAATACACTTTGAATCACATACAACGGATTTATCAACATTTGAACACACTACACTTGATATATGTTAAAGAGAAATCGTTCATCACATTAGAGGGGGCAGACACTTAACGCACTTGAGAGGAGAAATGGCATATTTGGCTCTTTCACAGGGACAAGCTGGATCTCTTCTGTTGCATGTGATTTCCTAGGGGCACATATGTATTGAATTGAAGCTTCTAGATGATTCTAGTAGATCATTCTCGTAGCTGGGAGGCAAGGGCTTATGGTGTAAGGTTCCTAACATAGTAAATTAAACAGTGGAACAAACCTTGCTAGCGAGGTAACCCTCTCTCAGCTAACTCCGCCCACCTATCCCTCGAAACATCAAAAAAAAAAAAAAGAGTAACTCTATTCCAGAAGTTTCTCGCATTTTCTAACCACGTAATCCCTTATGAAAACATAAATGAAAAAAAATTACACAAGCCCTCGTGATCATACTTTGTATGGCTCGTACAGCATACTTTGACGAGATTATGTAAGAATTCGTAACAATACACATGAAATAAAAAAAAAGTTAGTTCTTAAAAATAACGTAAATTTTCATACTCTGACTTGAACGAAAAATACAATAAAATGAACGACGAAAGTCTTATGTAATATATATAAAATTGATTAAACCCATATGGGAGAAACTCACCCTACGAGCTGGCTATATATCTCTTGAGTATATAAATGCAATGCATGAATAATATATTTACTCTATACAAGGCCAGTTTCATAAGATTATTTATTCCAGGCCTTAATTCAGCCCAAGATAAATAATCCGCAACCACGATATCTTTGCCTGATATATGATTTACATTAATACAATACGGTTGCAAACGTGATAATCACCTTGTTAACCTTTGATAATTATTCTCCTTCTGATTAAGAAAATTATAGGATTGTGATCCGAGTAAACCATAATTTCTTCTTTCTGTGATCTGTTCAAATAAACTTCAAATTTTCGTATCGCTGTGATTAGCGCTAGTAGTTCCTTTTCAACTGTAGATAAGGCTCATTGATGTTTCTTCAGCTTTGATAACATAAAAGAGATGGGGTGAAGAATGCCTTCCTTGCCCTCTTGTAATAGGACAGTTTCAATCCCATTGTCCGATACATTCACTTGTATCGTGAATTTCTTGCTGAAATCTGGTGTTTCCAGTATCGGTTTCGAAGTTATTATGGCTTTCCTTTGATTTTTCCTATAACATAGATCCGGTCACTGATCTTGAAAATCCAGAATGGTTCGTGGAAATCCTTATTGGTAAGTAAACCAACACCTGTCGTCCTACCTCAACCTGTCTGTTCATAGTTTTCATATCAAACCTTTTCCTTATTTTTCCTTGACTCGTTTTCATGACTTCTATAGAGAATTTCCTTATCTCGCCTATCCTTTTCCTCAAATTCTTGACATTTTCTCCATCCGTTTCCTCTCGATCTTTCCCTTTTTCTGCCAACATTTTAATCAGCCCTTTGCTGAAGGGTTCTCCTCGTAGTTTAATCGGGTGTAAGGGATCTTTCTGGATGTACTCGTTGGCCTTTCCAACCATCTAACAAACAAGACCTGCATGACAAAACTGGCTCACGTCCTTATGCATGCCAGGCCAGATAAAGTGTTTCTTAACCTTCTTTGCCATCTTCCTTATTCCTATGTGTCCCCTTTCGTGTGACATGGCAATCACCTGCCTTCTCGATGGTGCGGGAATCAATATCTGATTGTATATCCCCCATTTGGCATTTCCATGGACATCAGCAGGTCTATGATTCCTGATAAGAAACCCATCCTTAAGATAATAACAGTAGGAGGATTGCTGCAACTCCGTCTCACCCACCACATGGTACAATAACTCTGATAACGTCACATCCTTACGTTCCAATCCTATCAGCCTTTTCCTACTCACTTGTCTTACATCTAATGCTAAGTTCTCTATTCCTTCTAGGTCCAATGCTTCTTTGTCTTCTTGTCCACTCCTCTGTCATTCCTCTTCTCTCGAGCTCTCTATGGAGTTCTCCTCTTGCGTAGTATCAAGAAAATCCTCTTCTACTGAAAACAAATCCTCCAAGTTGCTCGCTCCTTCGGTTTCTCTTTATTCTTTTGCAGCCACTTTCTTTGTCATACTCGTAGTTGTCACACAACTAGGAAACTGATGCGGGTAGTCCTTCTCGATTTCAATCATAGGACTACACTTCATGGTTTCTCTGGTACAATGGGACAGGGCACAAACGGTGCTCCACCAATTTTATTACCCAGCAGGACTTCTACTCTTCCGACAGCCTATGAATCCATTACCGCGAAATCAAAATGACCTGTCTTCAACTCGCATGAAAGTCTCAAACAGCAAATAGGGGTAATCTCTTCATCTCCTATTCCCTTCAAAATGGCTGAGTCTCCTGTGAGAGACTGTTCCACCAACAAGTGTACACCTCGTGTCACTACACTATGGTTACAACCTGCGTCGTGCAATATCTTGACCAGGGTTTGCTCATTCCCATTGATTGCAGCTAACATACCTTCATAAATATACAGTTTAAAGGAATGTACACTGATCGGGGTTGTCTTGTTCGTCGTGTGAACGTTAGAGGCTTATTATCCTTTTCGTCATTCCCGTTTACTTCTTTGTCTTCATATTCTGTGAAATTTTATATTCTTTAACCACTTGGTCGATTGCTTTCAGTTGGTTCGACCAACATTCCTTACTGCCATGGTCTCTCTTGCCACACTTATAACAGACAATATCAACCTTCTGCATGTCTTCCACGATACCTGAAGGAGGACGATTCAACAATTGTTGCTGTGGTACTATTGCATTCTGCTTTGGAATAATACCAGTGGTACTTCTGCTGTAACTATTGAACTTGTTCACACAGCTATTACTGAATTGATTTCTATGTTTCGGCAAATATTTGACATTTGGTCAAAACAACGGTTGAACTTTATACCACAGGAGGGTTTACCACTGATAATATTATAATCTCTATTCAACAAAGCAGCTTTATCAAGTTTCTCAATCTCTCTCTCTCTCTCTCTCTCTCTCTCTCTCTCTCTCTCTCTCTCTCTCAAGTATGATCGAATATGTTAAGGAATTCTTCGTAAATATTGCTCTAGTACTATCAATTCTTCTAAATCAGCCATCTCCTACACGTTAACAGCCTCTATCCATATCTTAACACATTGCTCTACCATGCATGAGTAATCCAGGAAAGTAATTTTTTTGTCCTGCAAACTTTGGAATCTTCTTTTTATAACATTAAGGGGTGATCTGATAAACTTTCAGCATGCTCTTCTTCACTTCTTGATACTCCCTCCTCTGGTCCTGAGACAAGAAAAGATATGCACTGTGTCGTTTTCCAATCCAGACACTCTGCAATAGCACAGACCATTTATCTTCCAGCTATTCCATCGTCGATGTGATCGTTTCAAAATGATCGAAGAACTCATTGGGAGCTTCTCCTGTGAATATTGAAATTACCTTCTGTGCATTCATCACATTAATCATGGGATCGGGCATAGCAGGGGTCGACTCTGTCAGCGCTGCCGAGCTTGCACGAACATTCAACAGATCCA
>NC_090740.1:136192534-136195034 GCF_036898095.1 Palaemon carinicauda | reverse complement strand
CTCAACTTGAAATATGGAGATTGTGGGAATTAAAGTAAATCGTTACAGGAAGAGAAATGCAACAATTTGCAGTAGACGCAGTAGTATTACAAATATCCGAAAGAAATATTTATTCGTAAAATCTGTCTGTTAGAAAGTTGTTTGGCGAGAAACTTCACTTCTGTTTATGAGGAAAGATAATGAAATACCACAAATATGAAGTCACTAAGTTCTTATTTTAATCAAACAAAGAAGTTTGTGGTAATGTGTAATGAACTAGATAGGTGAAATGAGGTGAGGGGGCTAACTAAAATTAAGCGTATCAAATATATAGTAACTTTGAAACATATATATAGCTGAATAGATCAGCGGTTGGGCTTACAGCATCCTGCTTTTCCAACTAAGAAAAGTAGTAGTAGTAGTAGTAATAGTAGTAGTATTAGTAGTAGCAGTAGTAATGAAGATTATTAGTGAGTAAACTATGAAATTTATGAAACGTAAACTCCCATTTTTTAATTATATATCTATGCCCTGAGATTCCTCCTTAAAATAGAATCCAAACACCGAATAGGAGAGGCTAAAGAGAGGAGCGTAACAGCCATGTCTCGTAAATCTCGATATTTATTGGGTCAGCGGATTCCCATTTTGTCTATAGAGAAGAAAAAGTTAATAATATGTTGCCAAGTACTAAGTAGATATCCTCAGAGTAATTATAGTTACAGAAATACTATAACAAGTCAGTTCGAATAATGTTCCCTATTTTGGTCTAAGATCTTTGAATGATAGTCTGATTTTATTACAATTTTTATCAGCCTATAGATCAGGGCTACTCAACTGGCGGCCCGCGGTCCGAATCTGGACCTTCAGAGTGTTGTAGTTGGACCCCATGCCCCAAGAGAAGAAAATATATTTAAGTAACACGAAGGTCCTGGTGATGGATTCTTGCAAGTGTATTTCCTCGGCTGTGAGTCAGGGGTCTATAGAACTTATGTACAGTATTTAACTTACGAATGCTCCCAGGACCTTACACACACACACACACACACACACACACACACACACATATATATATATATATATATATATATATATCTATATTTATTTATTTATTTATTTATTTATCTATTTATTTATTTATTTATTTATTTATTTATTTATAATAGTTTCCATGTGATTTATCATTTTCTGTTACTGCTCTTGCATTTAATTTGAAAATTCATTTTATTTTCTGAGAGGGAATGTTCATATCTTGTTATGTTTTAAAAGAGGTAATTTTTTATCATTAGAATACCATAATATGAAACAGTATTTCATTTTCGAACTCTCAATTTCAGTTGTTTTTATAGACAAAAACATTCAATTCTTGCTATACTATAGGTATAGAATTTAATACATTTATCTCCACGTTATGAAAATTTGTATAAATAAAACAAACAGTGAATATGACATTAATAACAGTCATGGTTTACTACCCTGTTCTCGAATTGGTTGTTTTATTTTCATGATTTCATGTAATGAAAATATCCGGACCTATGTATACAGTGGAACTTGTCTAACTGGACCTTTCCTCATAATAGTTGAGTAGCCCTGCTATAGATACTTTATGAAATTTCTTTTTCTGATCACTGATTGTGAGATATACTCTTGCCTATCAATTGAAAAATCTAATGCCATACTGTCTTTTTAGCTTTTCAGTTCATTTAGTAAATTAGGGAAGAATTCTTGAAAAGAGCTTTTATTTTTTACTCAGGTTCACATGGGTCATACTTCAATTATATTCCTGTTTTATTGTCTCGCATATTTTGAATTTTTTGAAGAATGAAAATTAAAACAATTATTTTAATTCTTGCAATTTGTTCCGTAAATTTAACTATTAATGTCTTAAAAAAATACTTTTTTTTCAATAAAAAACATGATCAAATTACTCTTATTATCAAATTAAATATGTATTGAATTAAAGAAATCATTATCGTTTTTAAAATATATGAAATAACGTTTATTCAAATGTACTTGGATATAAAATCTCTGTGACATTGAATTTTCTCGTGCTGCCAAAGACATCGATCTGTCGTCAAACCGAACTGATGATAGTGATAACAGAATAAGACCTGATTTCCAAATAATTCCCTTCCAATGGAAGTCATCAGGAAATCCCCGTAGTAATGAATGATAAGAAGGATTATGAGAATTTTTTGAATAAATATGACTTTTTACTGTCACTCTTTCGAAATTGTGAAATGTCTTTACCCGGATGTGATTTTGTTCTTTTATGATGGCCTATTGGAAACGTCCTTGCCTGGCAATTTGTTGGACTGGTGCTCGAAGCAAGCTCAAGCTCGATAGTTTCTTGTAGTGTCTATAACTTCACCATCCTTGTGAGCTAATGATAATCCAAAAGGTGAAGTATTTAATACGACAACAGTAGATACTGTAATTTTTTCTGTATTTTCTTGAGAAAAAGATGGAGTAATAAAATACATGAAAATTAAAGGATCTGGTTCATTTAAAGTGAAAATGACAA
>NC_090740.1:136175123-136192034 GCF_036898095.1 Palaemon carinicauda | reverse complement strand
ATTATGTGGATGTCAAAAAAGAAGGTTTGTATTGTGTTACGACCCTTGTCGGGCCGTGGATGAAGTTCTTATTGAAAGATAAGATAGGTCAGTGTTCATAAAAAATACCCATCAGCAAATTGGTCAGCCGAAACGAAAACAATAGGGAAACTTAACAATATTTATTAACAACAAAAATTTAGGACAATCAGCCCTGTGACTACCTAACAATTAACAACTAACAATTAACAATTAACAGTTAACAATTAACAATTAACAATTAACAATTAACAACCTTCCCCAAAGTGAAACACCACACTCAACGAAAGAGTCAAATATTTGAATAATTAAACACACACACAAGAAAAAGAGAAAAAAGTATATAATCTCACACTCTTTGAGGTTGGATGAAATCTCTCCCTGCTCCAACCAATGTATTGACTCCTCTATCACTCAGCTACCGTAGAGAGCGCAGCTTAGCAGGACTCCTCATCAAAGGGAGGGAAATGGAGCTCCAACACCAAAAAAGGTAAACAAATATCTCCTATCTAATAACTGCCTCCCTACATGTCATCAGAAGCTCCAAAGCTCCCGCAACTGCCTATGTCGAGGATAAGTAAACAGTGATGTCTCTCCCGCGTCCACCTTGGTGTTGGGATACCTACGTCGGCGCCGAGGACCGCAGAAGAGAACACGCAGAAATTACAAATCACCACAGGTGGCAGAAATGCACCTGCTTAAAGCTGTCAAACGTTGTTGTTGCAATCCTCTTAAATGCTCACATAAGCCAGCAGCTGCAGTAGGTCCGGGGAGTGGCGAGCTCGAACTGTCTCTTCAAACAATCAAGTTCCTAGCACGTAAACACAAATGTCTCTTCTCACCAAATACTCAAAAAACACAGCAAAAAGCAAGCGTTAAACTAGACACTTATAAATCTTTAATCGAGTGGGGAGGGTGTTAAAACAGTTTCAAATCAAACAAAAATGCAGTAATAAGGCTGACGTAAACAAAAGCAAAATTATGTTAATACATAATACCTTCCTCCCCATAGAAAAAGAAAAATTTAAAGAGGAAAAATATTATTTTCTTTTTCTATATGCAAATGGAAATGCAACTGTAAAGTAAGAACAATAACTATAAAACAGAAAATTAAACCTAGAACCAAGCAGAAAGTACCCCTAAAGAATACAAGCCAAAAGTTTTGTATAGCTTACCATTATTTTAAAGATCCAATATTACTGTACCTTGTCAAAAATCTCCAATTCTATGGGAACAAACCTACCTAACTAAACCTAAATAAACTTATAGGTACGCCCATAGACATACACCTTAACTTACAATACACCGGCATTATAGTCCAAAAAGTCATATATATTATTATGCAATCAAAAGTCTTAGTATATCGGGACAAATCAATAACTAATTTAGGGGAACCTTTATAAAACACTAGAGTGTATACCACTCAAAGAAACTGCCTAAACTTTATCTACAAAGCTAATATTTAAACAGAACTAAATCCTAACAAATTTTTTCCATACAACCTCAATAGGGAAACGAGCAAGGCGGCTTATGAAAATGATCAAGCAAGCCCACAAAATTCTAGAAAGGGTGTGAGGAATTTTGTTGTTAGTCCCTTTCACATGCTTTGTAACTAAATTGGATTCCTGCAGAAAAAAGGCCCAACGCAAAATCCTCTGATTTGCTCCCTTCATCCGCTCGATGAAAACCAGAGGATTGTGGTCATATCTGAAAAGGGAAAGAAAAATTTGTCATGTAGGGCTTGAAATAGTTAAGACAGCGTACCAAAGAAAAAGCTTCCTTTTCTATTGTACAGTAACCTTGTTTCCGCTGGCAGAAGCTTTTTACTATAGTAAGACACAGGATGAATACCGTCCTCCTTTCTCTGAAAAAGGACACCTCCAAAGCCGACGCCACTGGCATCTACTGTTATAATAAAAGGTTCTGAAAATCTGTGGAAGTCAAAATGAGGTTAGTAATTAATACTGATTTAAGTTTATTGAAAGATTCTTCACACTTATCCGACCACAAGAACTTTTTTCCTTTTTTTAATAAACTAGTAAGAGGTTAAGCAAGATCAGAGTAAATACGCACAAATCTGCGGTCATAGCCCGTCTTGTCCAGTACTCGTCTTACCTCTCTAACATTACCATGCCTTTTCAAATTTATAATTGCCTCGAGGTTAGCTTGTTTCGTGACCCAAATAACAAACCTTGGCCTGGCCCAATTCGCACTTAACCAAATTAACAACTAACCCTGCAGACCTAAGGGCTTCAAAAACCTTACGTAACCTTAACACGTGGGTATCAGAATCATTACTATATACTACCAAGTCATCCATATAAATTTCCACTCCTTCCAAACCACGAATTACCCCTTTCAAGAGCCTTTGGAAAGTACATGCAGCATTTTTCATTCCAAAATGCATAATCTTACACTTGTATATGCTAAACATAGTGACAAATGTATATATTTCATGAGCTCGGTTGGACAATGAAACCTGCCAATAACCCTTGAAAGGATCCAGCTTAGTAATAAATTTGGCTGAATCAATCTGATCCAGACAATCATAAATACGAGGGAGAGGAAAAGAATCAATTTTCATATTGGTGTTCACTTTACGGTAGTCCACACACATTCAAAACTTACCGTCTGCTTTCTTTACTTATACAATATGAGAACTCCAGGGACTGAAAGATGGTTGAATAAGGTTACGTTTCAACATATATTTTATCTCCTTACTAACCTGTCAGGCAGTAACGTAATTTTAAAGTAAAATTTTGTTGTTTTGCCTTTTTGCACTGATGGCTTTCATTTTTATTTTGTTTACAATTTTGTAAAGCTAAATTAAGTATTTTGCTGTTGGTTTTACATTAGTACATATATTTTGGTTAAATGTAGTGTTTAATTTGCTTTGGTTTAAATGTAATGTTTAATTTGCTTTGGTTGAAAAAGCTTAAGTTTTGTGGCGCCATCTATTGAGTGCATTTTGAAGTGCGGCCTTCCTCAGTATTTTTACTTTCTTGGCAAATTTTTAACTCATTTATTTTTCTTTGTGGTGACTGGGAGTGTGGTAAGGAGAGGTGACTTGTGACTCTCCTAAAGTATTCTCGAGGGTCGAGTTCAAGGCCGTTGAAGACTCTGGAGCTGCTGATCTGCTTTTGTGGATTATATATACAATTTGTCATTGAGCTGCTTCTTAATGTGGAAGGTAGTTTACCTGTGAAGCTACGTGTGAGAACAAGACTTGCAACTGTGATTCAAGTGATCTACTGCTTAACCTGGACATTGACACTTTTGTGTAGAGCAGGGCTCGAGAGCCTTTTTCATCTTTGATGGATATATCTACTGTATCAGCACCAGAGTGGTCTTGTTGGAGCAAGTAGGGAGGCTTCTCTCAGGTAATAGGAACATCCCCTGTACTTTGTCGAGCCATAGACTGAAAGTGCATATCCACTAACGGTTGTGAAGGGCTGTTCTACTGATGAGAATGACTACTTGTGACCATATTTTTGAGCGGCACATGGACTCGTCTATATCAGTACCGGTCTGTGTCATAGGACCAATATATTTGTGCCTTTAACTATTGTCAAAGCTGATGAAGGTTTAATATGAGTGTTGTAAGATTATGTACTTTAATATTAAGGTTTAGATTGTGATATAGGTAGGATTATTGTTTCTTTTTGTATGTTCTTCCACTTCTTTCCTTTCTGTTTAGTAATAGGTTAGCGTGGTGGGAAAAGACTTTTGGGTACCTTAACATTAAAGATTTGATTTCCTCACTATGAGTAGGGTTTAGTTTTAGCATTGGGTGACTCATTGAGTTAATCGATGGCATATTGTACTTAATCAATTTATTACTTTTTGTGGGCCATCAGTGTTAGTACCTTATTGTTGTAATAAATATTGTGAAATTTTTGCCCTCGTGTCTTTCTGGTTTTCCTCGTTCCTACTGATTTGAGTTTTTGTCACTGGATTGGTGAATAAGTTAAAAGAACCCGTTATGGCTTCCTTCTAGAGGGAGTTCGTAACATATTTTGGCCACTGTGACAGGATCCAGGACAAACTCAATCGGTGGTGCGAGTTACCAGACTGTGCTCTGGGTGAGATTTTTCAGTATTTATTTTTGTTGTGCTTCACCACCTTCCTTCTTTTCCTTTTCATTATGTCTGATGTAGAGTTTAACCCTGCCGAATTTTTGGCTTCTGAGGATTGTGTTAGGTATTTGGGTGCTTTGACTAAAGAAAATTTGAAAGCTTGTGCTAGGTCGTTAGGCATTTCTTTGACAAATAGGGAATTGAAAAAGGACGTATATAATATGGTAAAGAATAGGCTGTGTGAACTTAAACAAACTGCTGATGAATTAGTTAGTGAAAGCATGAGTGAGTCTGATGTAGAAGGGGCTCCGGGATTGAGTCTTTTTCAGGATCCGTCTCAATGTGGACTGATTTTTGAAGGGTATGGCAGTCTGCCTGATGGTAAAAGTCAGACTGAGGGGGTTCCTCGTACTGATAATGTGTCTCCAGCTGTTCCTACTCGTTCGGTCAAAGGAGAAAATAAGCCACTAGTTAAGTATTTCCAGAACATGTTAGAACTAAAGAAGTTAGAGTTCGAGGAGTTTGAGAGAATCAGAGCTCATGAGAGAACGATGCTTAGCATGCAGTTAGAGCTGGCCAAGATCCAGCAAGGTAAGAAGTGTGAGAGTACCCGCATCCATGAAGATATTGGGGAAAAGTTTAGCTTTGGGGATGCTCTAAAACTTGTACCTTGTTTTACTGAGGAGAATGTGCCTGAATTCTTTAAGGCTTTCGAAAGGGTTGCTTCTAGGTTGTCTTGGCCTAGGGAGGTCTGGACTGTGTTGATTCAATTTCGCTTACTGGGCAAGGCTCAGAAGGTTTATAATGCCATAGAGGAGCAAGTATCTCGGGATTATGAGAAAGTGAAAGCTTTGATATTAAAAGCTTATGATTTGGTTCCCGAGGCCTACAGGCAGAGGTTTAGAAATTTTAACAAAACCCCGAACATGACTTATGTGGAGTTTGCTCGTGTAAAGCAGGAGCATTTTGATGATTGGCTCAAGAGTCGCCAAGTAACTACTTTGGCGGCTTTGAAAGAGTTGATATTGATTGAAGATTTTAAAAAATCGTGTGCTAAAGATTTAAGAGTTCATTTAGAAGACTTGAAAGTGACTTCTTTTCCCAGAATTGCTCAGTTGAGTGATGAATATATATTGACCCATAAGGTTGGTACTGAGAACGTCAGGGGTAATTTCCCTGTGGTCAAGGGTAACTGGGAGAGTAAAAAGAAAGTGTTTGTTAACCAAAATAATTCTAATTTCCAGGCTTACTCTAACTCTAAAGCAAATTCCAATTTTCAGGTCAAAAATCAACCAAACAGTAATCCTAGTGGTAATTTTGTAGATAGGAATTCTGCGAAAACTAATAATGCTCATCCTCGTCGTACTATAACAAGTGGTGTGGGAAGTAGAACCTGTTACTGGTGTAATAAGACAGGACATATCCAAGCTAATTGTTTTGCTCGTCAGAGGTATTTACAGAGGCAGACTACTACTCCTATTGCTGTGGTGAATAATGTTAAGGCTTCTCAACAATCTGTAGAGAATGAAAAAAATGGTAACAAAGGTAATAAAGAGAATGATTCCCCCATGTAACTGTCATTTAATAAGTATATTTGGCCAGGTAAGCTGAGATTTGAGAAGGAAGTTATAAATATAAAATTTTTGAGGGATACAGGTGCTGCTCGATCTTTATTGTAAAGAAGTAGGTTACCTCTTAACGTGAAGATCGCTAACTATATTATTTTAAGTGGTTTTCCGGACACTGTTGTGTCGGCTCCTGTGGTTGAAGGAGAGATTGACATATTGGGTGTCGTAAAGAATATTAATCTGGCCATTGTTGATAAACTACCTATACCTGGGATAGATGGTATCCTAGGAAATTACTTGTGTAATGTGGAGGGACCAGAATTGTTTCCCATTTTAACTTTAAATAAATTACCCATTGCTGTAACTACTCGCTCCCAGAGGAAAGGGCTAACCTCTTGATGGACAGAGAGGATTTACATTTAGACCCTGTTGAAGTAGATGTAGCAGTAGGAAGGCTCGAGTCAGTAGGAAGTAGTGGTAGTAGTAAGGTAGTTAGAGCATGGAATAGGGCTGATTTTATAAAAGCTCAGCATGATGAATTTGATGTGTAAATAACTGAGGGGGATGATATTTCTAAGCCATGTTTTGTATCGGAGAGAGGATTATTGTGTAGATTAAGCCGTTCTGCTCTTATGGAATCCTCAGAGTATCATAAGCAGATTTTGGTACCTAAACAATTCAGAGACGAATTGCTACAGTTAGCTCATGAGGATCCTTTCTCGGGACATTTTGGGGTAACAAAAACTTTTAAGAGATTAACCAAGCTTTTTTGGTGGCCTAATATGAAAAGGTGTATTAAGCAGTTCTTGCGAACTTGTGTAACGTGCCAGGTCATGGGTAAACCTAATCAGGTATTGCAAAAAGCTCCATTAAAACCCATCCCTGTAATTGGTGAACCATTTTCTGAGATTGTCATTGATGTTGTTGGTCCTTTACCTAGAACTCAATCGGGATATATGTACTTATTAACTGTGATGGATAGGGCTTCTCGGTTCCCAGAGGCTTTCTCTCTTAGGAAAGTAACGTCAAAAGCTGTCTGGGAAAAGTTAGTAGAATATTTTTGTCGTTATGGGTTACCTTGTACCATTCAATCAGATTGTGGTACTAACTTTACTTCCAAGTACTTTAAGGACAGGTGTGCTGAACTGGCCATTCAGCACATCACCAGTGTCCCATACCATCCTGAAAGTCAAGGGGTTGTAGAAAGGTTCCACCAAACCTTAAAAAGTATAATTGGCAAGTACTGTTATGAAAGGGAGAGTAGTTGGGATAAGGAACTACCTTATGCGTTATTTGCAATAAGAACTCACCCAAATGAATCGACTGGTGTTTCTCCTTTCAGATTGGTGTATGGTCATGAGGTTCGAGGTCTTTTAGAAGTGTTATTTGAAGTGTTGATTGGGAGACGAAAACAAATTCAAAATCTTAATATATTTTTATCTAATTTGAAAAATAAATTGAGTGGTGCCTGGAAGTTTGCCAAAGGTAATCTGGAAGCTTCCCAGGCTAGTATGAAAGCATTCCATGATCGTAAGGCAGTTAGTCGCTCTTTCGAATCTGGAGATCTGGTTCTGGTTTTAGATATGGACCCTGATAGTTTTCTGAAACCCAGATTTAAAGGTCCATGGAAGGTAATAAGAAAGGTGTCTGACTTCAACTACGAATTAGATTCTCCAGGTTCTACTAGGAAGAGTAGAATCTTTCACATTAATAGGTTAAAGAAATATGAAGGTAGAAATCTGAGTCCATTAAATATTGTTTATGAAATGCCATGTCCTCTAGCTACTGTATTTTATGATAACGTTGATGACCATGTACCTGTAGAGAATTTAAGAACTAAGTTTTAGATTTTTAATAAGGCAAATGTTTTGTTGGAACATCTGGATGAAGTCCAGAAGAAAGATTTGTTATGTTTGATAACGGCTTTTCCGAAAGTGTTTAGAGAGGCTCCAGGGCTTACTTCATGGCTTTAACATGATGTTGAGGTTAGTGATGCTCTTCCAGTAAAGCAGGCTCCTTACCGCCTGAACCCAGAAAAAGCCAAAGTAGTCGAGAAGGAGGTACAGTATATGCTGGACCACAATCTTATTCAACCCAGTTCAAGTCCTTGGAGTTCTCCTATTGTTCTGGTAAAGAAACCTGATGGTAATTATAGAATGTGTGTTGACTACTGTAGGGTTAATCAGGTAACAAAGAGTGACAGTTTCCCTCTTCCCCGGATTGACGATTTAATAGACCGAATAGGTAATGCCAAATTTGTAACAAAATTAGACTTATTGAAGGGTTATTGGCAGGTGCCATTGTCTCACAGGGCCCGTGAGATTTCGGCATTTGTCACCCCCAATGGGTTATATGAGTGTAAGGTGATGCCTTTTGGTTTGAAAAATGCAGCCTGTACGTTCCAGCGCCTTATGAATAGAGTGATATGCGGGCTGGAGGGTACCGAAATATATATTGACGACTTGGTGGTATATAGTCAGGACTGGAAAACCCATGTTGAAAGGTTAAGAAAACTCTTTCAGGTTTTACGAAAGGCTGGTTTGTTTGTAAACATCGATAAGTGTGAGTTTGGTAAGGCTGTAGTGACGTATCTGGGTCATGAGGTTGGTTTGGGGAAGGTTGCTCCTAAACATGCTAATATTGAGGTTATAGCCAACCTTCCTCAGCCGCGTAATGTCCGTGATGTCCGCAAAGTTCTTGGCATGTTAGGGTATTACAGGAGGTTCCTGAAGAATTTTGCTGACATCTCCCAGCCTTTAAATAATCTATTGAAAAAGAACACTAAGTTTTTGTGGAGTACAGAATGTGAAAAAGCATTTTCTAATTTGAAATCGGTATTAGTCTCGGAACCAATTCTTAGCTCTCCCAATTTTAATAAACCTTTTATTTTGGCGGTGGATGCCAGTGGCGTGGGTGTTGGAGGAGTTCTGTTTCAGAGAGATGATGAGGGGGAAATGCACCCTGTATCTTATTTCAGTAAAAAGTTACTCCCGGCTGAAAGAAGGTATTCCACCATAGAGAAGGAAGCTTTGGCTCTGGTGAAGAGCGTAACCCATTTTTCTATTTACTTATCTAGTTCTCTCCAGGTTGAGGTGTTGACGGACCATAACCCGTTGGTATTTATAAATAAGATGAAGGGAGCGAATCAGAGAATTCTGAGATGGGCACTTCTCCTTCAGGAATATAACCTGGTCTTTCATCATATAAAAGGAGTGGACAACAAGATCCCCGATGCACTTTCTAGGATGTGAAGTGTGGGCTGCTGTGCCGTTCCTGATTTTTTTTTATTTTCTTTTCAGATGATGTATAGGCTATTAATGTATTCTAAGGTTGTTTTTTTTTTTTTTTTGTGCAATCCCGGAGTTCCCTGTTTTTTTTTTTTTTTGGTGGGGGTGTCCAGTTAGGTTAAGTAGTCTTAGTGTAAGTGTTTTGGTTGGTCATGTTTACTTTCTTATTTTCGTATTAAGGTTAAAAAAAAAAAATATTTTTCCTGTTTAGTCAAATTAATTTTTTTTTTTCGTTGAAGGAGGAAGGTGTCAGGCAGTAACGTAATTTTAAAGTAAAATTTTGTTGTTTTGCCTTTTTGCACTGATGGCTTTCATTTTTATTTTGTTTACAATTTTGTAAAGCTAAATTAAGTATTTTGCTGTTGGTTTTACATTAGTACATATATTTTGGTTAAATGTAGTGTTTAATTTGCTTTGGTTTAAATGTAATGTTTAATTTGCTTTGGTTGAAAAAGCTTAAGTTTTGTGGCGCCATCTATTGAGTGCATTTTGAAGTGCGGACTTCCTCAGTATTTTTACTTCCTTGGCAAATTTTTAACTCATTTATTTTTCTTTGTGGTGACTGGGAGAGTGGTAAGGAGAGGTGACTTGTGACTCTCCTAAAGTATTCTCGAGGGTCGAGTTCAAGGCCGTTGAAGACTCTGGAGCTGCTGATCTGCTTTTGTGGATTATATATACAATTTGTCATTGAGCTGCTTCTTAATGTGGAAGGTAGTTTACCTGTGAAGCTACGTGTAAGAACAAGACTTGCAACTGTGATTCAAGTGATCTACTGCTTAACCTGGACATTGACACTTTTGTGTAGAGCAGGGCTCGAGAGCCTTTTTCATCTTTGATGGATATATCTACTGTATCAGCACCAGAGTGGTCTTGTTGGAGCAAGTAGGGAGGCTTCTCTCAGGTAAGAGGAACATCCCCTGTATTTTGTCTAGCCATAGACTGAAAGTGCATATCCACCAACGGTTGTGAAGGGCTGTTCTACTGATGAGAATGACTACTTGTGACCATATTTTTGAGCAGCAGATGGACTCGTCTATATCAGTACCGGTCTGTGTCATAGGACCAATATATTTGTGCCTTTAACTATTGTCAAAGCTAATGAAGGTTTAATATGAGTGTTGTAAGATTATGTACTTTAATATTAAGGTTTAGATTGTGATATAGGTAGGATTATTGTTTCTTTTTGTATGTTCTTCCACTTCTTTCCTTTCTGTTTAGTAATAGGTTAGCGTAGTGGGTAAAGGCTTTTGGGTACCTTAACATTGAAGATTTGATTTCCTCACTATGAGTAGGGTTTAGTTTTAGCATTAGGTGACTCATTGAGTTAATCGATGGCATATTGTACTTAATCAATTTATTACTTTTTGTGGGCCATTAGTGTTGATACCTTAATTTTGTAATAAATATTGTGAAATTTTTGCCCTTGTGTCTTTCTGGTTTTCCTCGTTCCTACTGATTTGAGTTTTTGTCACTGGATTGGTGAATAAGTTAAAAGAACCCGTTATGGCTTCCTTTTAGAGGGAGTTCGTAACATAACCAAATCAGCCAGTAAGGACTCTGCTTCACAGAGAAAGCATCACCTACATCAACGTTATGATTTAAAATATTTGTCTTACATGGAGCATCCTGAAAAAGATCTGAAAAGTAATGAATTAAATTAAGCACATCCTCCTGTTTGTTAACATCTAAATGATATAAACTACATTTTAACATCTCCTAATTTTGCATATTTTCACGAAATGCATTCGAAGAAAACTGACACATTAACAAGTCAGAGTTCCCTTGAGGCACATCCAATACTACAGACACAGGCTTGGACACTATCGCTAATGGATCACCTTACTAACCAATATAAGGTTTCAGATGATTAACATGAAATATTCTACATTTACGGCTTGAACCGGGAGCTTAAGTTTCATAGTTAACCCTCTTACCGCCAAAGGACGCACTGGTACGTTTCACAAAACTCATCCCTTTACCCCCATGGACGTACCGGTACGTCCTTGCAAAAAACCACTATTTTTTTTTTTTGCATATTTTTGATAATGATTTGAGAAACTTCAGGCATTTTCCAAGAGAATGAGACCAACCTGACCTCTCTATGAAAAAAAAAATAAGGCTGTTGGAGCAATTTAAGAAAATATATATACTGGAAAATGTGCTTGAAAAAAAAATTACCCCAAAGGGGGGTTAAGGGTTGGAAATTTCCAAATAGCCTGTGGGTAAAAGGGTTAACCTCTAACAGTTTCCTCAAAACCTTCCAAGGGGCCTTATATCTTGGTTCAGGAAAACTATCCGGATACATACTCAGCACAAAAATGAACTCCTCTTGTTCAAATGAACATACCTTTACCTTTTTGTCGAAGTTGTTCTTAATCACTGACTGGGACCGTTCCAAATTTTCCCTGGCAAACTTCCAGGCACTAAACATTCTTCTCTTCATGTCTTCCATAAACTTTCTAATATTTATTTCCTCCTTCTGGTGGAATTTAAGAATTTCAAAAGCAATTTTCAATGGTCCATGAACCTTGTGCCCAAATACCAACTCGAAGGAGCTACACCAGTGGAAGAGTTAAAGTGATTCCTGATAGCAAAGAGAGCAAAAGGAAGGGCTTTGTCCCAGTCACTATCATGATCATAACAATGTTTCTTCAGGACAGACTTGAGGGTTTGGTGGAACCTTTCCACCCCCCATTGACTCGCCGGGTGATAAGGTACGCTGGTAACGTGCTGAATGGCCAGTTCAGCACAATTACCCGTAAGCTCTGTCCCAATCAAGTTTCATATTAACTACATTAACTACAACTAATCTCTACTGGCCCAGTCCTTAAAACAACTAACTCTAAAATACTTAACATTAAGTCATCATCGCTCTCCACATCAATTAAATTAGCAGCTTTTGCTGCAGACCTAGCCATTACAGCCATGGGACTAGCATTTGCTGGTAATATAGGGAACAGCTCCCGTCATTCAGTATCCAGCATATCATTTCCCAGGATACCATCAAAACCTGGGATAGGTAGACTATCCACCACAACCAACTCAGTGACGCGATCATATCTTGAAAAAGACATGTGAACATTTTCAGAAGGAGCGGACACAAATCAATCTGGAAAACCTCTCAATAATACAAAATTTCCAGTAATTTTTCAAAACCATTCAGAGCCCTCTTTATGACTAACGACCTGGCAGAACTAATGTCCCTAAAAAACTTCACCTGGACAACATAAGAGTGAAAAATCAACTTTCCCGCCCACACATATTTATTGTACTTAAGTCCTGATTGGGGATTAGGAGCACGAGGCTTACTACTATTTACTGAACTACTCCTATCTACTACGGGTCTATCTACAGGACTATTGCTACTAACCTTTGACTTATCATTAACCAAGGCTACAGGACTTTGATTATTGCGCTGTAGGTTCATCCTACAAGCATTACACTGGTTTAGGAAATACACGGGCTTGTTGCACCAAAAGCAGATTCCTTTACGACCTGAGTTCCTATTTCCATTATACCTGTTATTTACCTCACCTGGAAAATCTCTATTATCAAAACCTTTAAGGGGAGCAAGACCTCATTGGACTCTACCTACATCCCTATCACCTGAAAAAAAAATTAAGATTAATTTTTAGGGATATGGAGAGTCGACAATGTTTCCCCTCTCCTACCACTATTAGGGGAGCAAGATGCTCGATTATCTAAAGTCTTATACGTAAAACTACCACACCTGAACGGTGAGTCAATAAAAATTCATACACCAACTGAACGGCACTACTCAATTTCAGACTTTTTACATACTCCAGGTGAACTCTCAACTCCCTGTTATAGGCCTTCTTAAACTCCTCAAGGAGCAACAGTTCACGTAACGCAGCAAAAGTGACTATCTGACGACTTTTCAGCCAATTGTTGAACTGTTCCTCCTTGATGCTCACAAACTCCAAGAACGACTGCGAAGGGTGTTGCGTATAGTTGTGAAACCGGAGGCGGTAGACCTCAGGGACCCAGTCGTAAGACTTTGAAAATAAGGTTTTTACCTTCTGGTAATCCCGAGCTACTCCCTCCTCTAAGGCATTATACACCTGTATTGCCTTGCTTACTAACATACACTTTATCAATACAGTCAACAATTTTGCGGGCCAAGACAATTGGGAGGTCACACACTCAAATGCCTTGAAGAAATCAGGGACATTTTTTTCGTTAAACACTGGCACCAGTTTTGGTGCAGCATATATGTTAAACCGACCTTGGAAGGTATTTTTAGCCAAACTTATCAAATTGGCCACCTTCAACCTAGCCATCTCTATATTCAATTTCACCATCTCTATATTTAATTTTGCCATCTTCAACTTATGACACATTACCCGCTTGGTCTCCTCAAACTCCATTTATCGCCCTTCTATGTGATTGCAAATAAGGTTTTACTCCTTCTCCTCCTTGGAATCACCAAACGCATTAACAGGGGCCAGAGATTTGAAGGGTACAAAACGGATTAGAGGACACATTATCCAGACCCACGGGAAAATTTTCTGGACCCTCATAAATGGTACCTACGACAGGAGGATCCTCAAACAGAAGTAGACCAGCCCTCATACATATTTTGTCCTCTTATAAACCCTCACTCAAACTCTCGGATCACCAATTACCTCACTCTCACTCACTGAATGTTCAGCTTCAGCTAACTTCTGTTTTATATTATCCCTAACTGCTACCAATATCTCTGCTCTGGTGTCTGTCGCCTTCCGCAGAACACCCAACCACTTAGAACACTCAACTAATTGTTTCTTACCTAGTAGGGGCAAATATTTAAAGCAATCAACTGACCCAAAAAAATTCAGCTCGGACAAAAACAAATTCCTCCATTTCATTAAACAGAAAAGAAAAATTCAGGGGAGAAAGGCAACACAAAAAAAAAAATATATGGAAGAGTCCACCCGAGTGTCGCTCCACCGACCAAAATACCGGATACCGTAAGCAGCTCTCTATCCTGTCACGGTCACCAAATATGATACAACCCTTGTCGGGCCGTGGTGCAAGTTCTTACTGCTCAATAAGAGAGGTCAGTGTTTATAAAAAATACCCAAGAGCAAATTGGTCAGCAGAAACGAAAATACTTGGGAAGACTTAGCAATATTTATTAAAGAAGAAAAAATAGAAGAGTCAGCCTTGTGACAACCTAACAATTAAAATTAACAAATAAAAACTAACAATTAATAATTAACAATAAAACAATTAACAACGTTCCCCAACGTGAAACACCATACTCTCAACGAGATAGAGTCGAACATTTAAATAATTGAACACACACACACAAAAAAAAATAAAATTATATATTCTCACACTCTTTGGGGCTGGATGAAATCACCCCCTGCTCCAACCAAGGTAGCCACTCCACTATCACTCAGCTACCGTGGGGAGTGCAATTTAGCAGGACTCATCATTGAAAGAAGGGAAATGGAGCCCCAACCTTAAAAAAGGTAAACAAATATCTCCTACCTAATAACTGCCTCCCTACATGTCACCACAAGCTCCAAAGCTCCCAAAACTGCCTATGTCGAGGATGCGTTAACGGCAATGTCACTCCCCCGTCCACCTTGATGCCGAGATTCCTATGTCGGCGCCGAGGACCACAAGAGAACACACAAGAATCTTGGTGTGGAGGATCAGTCTCTATTTAGTTTTATTTTTTTGTTTTTAGCCAAATCCTGAGAGAGAGAGAGAGAGAGAGAGAGAGAGAGAGAGAGAGAGAGAGAGAGAGAGAGAGAGAGAGAGAGAGAGGTAGTTAATGTTATCGTTGTTCGAAGTGGGAAAGACTGTTGGAATAATTGACTGTTTGTTTACTTTTTAGCTAGGTTAGGAGAGTAGTAAATGTTTCGGAGCGAATGCTTGTTTTTCTTGACTGTGACTTGAGGCAGTTGTGTGTGTGTTCACGCTAGATTTATATATCTATTTGATTTCGACCAGCGTAGGAAGTGATTATTCATTTTTTGAGCTGTGATTCTTCCTTGGAGTTACCTATTCCTTTTATGAAGTAATTTTATGAATGCTTATCTTTAGTTGATGACCTTGCTTGTAATCCACTATGTTTAGACTGCTCTTTTGGATTGCTCCTCTGTTAATGAACTGGCCTGTGTATTTCTATTGATGATGATGATGATGATGATGATTATGATAATATTGATGATTACGACGATTATGACTACCATTAATTGACTGTTCAGTCCAGTTTGAAGTGAATATAGTTCCATTTGCCGCAGATTGGTAGCTGTGCCGTGAAAGACAATTAGATTTTGTGTGGATGACAATGTTGGTGTCATTAAAATATAATATATAAACATACAAATTTTGGTGGTAGTGTGCAGTGTAATTTCAAGTTTGTTAGTTTTTTTGGAGGGTTTATATGAATGGTGTTACGGTTATTATAAATTCAGTGTTAATCTTTATATTAGTTTTAGGTGTGATTATTTTGATTTTGGATGGTCTATGTTAAGCATTTTAGTTGATATGATATATAGTACTAACATTATATTTAGTTTTTTTTTTTCTACCTTCTGTTAAAGAGTCTGGTTTAGGTAACGTAAGGGGAAAGTTTCTTTCGTTGAGACAATTGTCAGTAGGTGTGATTCAGGGTGTGGAGCTTTTTTTTGGAACATCCCATCACAACAAATCCTCACATGTGGCAGAAATTCACCTGCTTAAAGCCGTCAAACATTGTCGTCCTAATCCTCTGAGAAACATATAAGGTCTGTGTCTTCTTCAATTGCACAAAAAATTGGCTTATTGAGAAAGTCTTTTAAGATATTCGGTGATCAATCTATTCTGAAGAAGTGTTTTAATTCTTTTATTCTACCTTGTTTTGAGTATTGTTCTCCTGTCTGGTCTTCAGCTGCTGATTCTCATCTTAATTTGTTGGACAAAAAACTTACGGTCTATTAAATTTCTTATTCTTGATCTAGATATTAATCTCTGGCACCGTCGTTCAATTAGTTCATTATGCATGTTGCATAAGATTTTTCATAACTCTGACCATCCTTTACATTCAGATCTCCCTGGACAATTCTATCCTGTTCGTAATACTAGGCTGGCAGTTAATTCTAATAGCCAGGCCTTTTCCATCATAAGACTCAATACCACGCAGTACTCTAGAAGTTTTATTCCAGCTGTTACCAAGTTGTGGAATGATCTGTTGAATCAGTAGAACTTCAAAAGTTCAAAGTTGGAGCAAATGCTTTTTTGTTGACCAGGCGGACATGAGTCTTTTTATAGTTTATATATGACATATTTGTTTTTGAAGTTGTTAATAGTTTATATATGACATATCTGTTATGACGTTGTTACTTTTTTTAGAATGATTTACTGTTAATTTGTTCTCTTCAGTTATTTATTTCCTTATTTCCTTTCCTCACTGGGCTATTTTTCCCTATTGGAGCCCCTGGGCTTATAGCATTTTGCTTTTCCAATTAGGGTTGTAGCTTGGATAGTAATAATAATAATAATAATAAAGTGCTCACATAAGCCAGCGGCTGCAGTAGGTCCGGGGAGTGGCGAGCTCGAACTGTCTCTTCAAACAATCGAGTTCCTTGCATATAAACACAGGTTTCTCTTCTCACCAAGGACTCGAAAAACAAAAAAAGAAAAAGGCGTTAAACTAGACACTTATAAATCTTCAAGTGAGCGGGGAGGAGATTAAAACAGCACTTCAAAAGAAAAAAAAAATAAGTTTACAACTGAAGCCTTATTAACTAAACCTTATGCTAATCTTACATCAAACAAAAATGCAGTAACATGGTGGACGTAAACAAAAGAAAAAATTACTTTTTTACGTAATTGACAAGAGTCATCGTATATGACAATGAAACAATATCCAAAGATTTATTAGATTTGAGACCAAAGGCTTTCTATCCTTGCAGGACAGGATAGAAATGCAATTATAAGAGATATTACCCGAGTGCTATATATGGA
>NC_090740.1:136147623-136165123 GCF_036898095.1 Palaemon carinicauda | reverse complement strand
GACAAATCAATAACTAATTTAGGGGAACCTTTATAAAACACTAGAGTGTATACCGCTCAAAGAAACTGCCTAAACTTTAACTACAAAGCTAATATTTAAACAGAACTAAATCCTAACAAATTTTTTCCATACAACCTCAATAGAGAAACGAGCAAGGCGGCTTATGAAAATGATCAAGCAAGCCCACAAAATTCTAGAAAGGGTGTGAGGAATTTTGTTGTTAGTCATTTTCACATGTTTTATAACTAAATTGGATTCCTGCAGAAAAAAGGCCCAACGCAAAATCCTCTGATTTGCTCCCTTCATCCGCTCGATGAAAACCAGAGGATTGTGGTCATATCTGAAACGGGAAAGAAAAATTTGTCATGTAGAGCTTGAAATAGTTAAGACAGCGTACCAAAGAAAAAGCTTCCTTTTCTATTGTACAGTAACCTTGTTTCCGCTGGCAGAAGCTTTTTACTATAGTAAGACACAGGATGAATACCGTCTTCCTTTCTCTGAAAAAGGACACCTCCAATGCCGACGCCACTGGCATCTACTGTTATAATAAAAGGTTCTGAAAATCTGTGGAAGTCAAAATGAGGCTAGTAATTAATACTGATTTAAGTTTATTGAAAGATTCTTCACACTTATCCGACCACAAGAACTTTTTTCCTTTTTTTAATAAACTAGTAAGAGGTTGAGCAAGATCAGAGTAAATACGCACAAATCTGCGGTCATAGCCCGTCTTGTCCAGTACTCTTCTTACCTCTCTAACATTACCATGCCTTTTCAAATTTATAATTGCCTCGAGGTTAGCTTGTTTCGGATCCAACTGACCTAAACCAACCTCGTGACCCAAATAACAAACCTTGGCCTGGCCCAATTCGCACTTAACCAAATTAACAACTAACCCTGCAGACCTAAGGGCTTCAAAAACCTTACGTAGCCTTAACACGTGGGTATCAGAATCATTACTATATACTACCAAGTCATCCATATAAATTTCCACTCCTTCCAAACCACGAATTACCCCTTTCAAGAGCCTTTGGAAAGTACATGCAGCATTTTTCATTCCAAAATGCATAATCTTACACTTGTATATGCTAAACAGAGTGACAAATGTATATATTTCATGAGCTCGGTTGGACAATGAAACCTGCCAATAACCCTTGAAAGGATCCAGCTTAGTAATAAATTTGGCTGAATCAATCTGATCCAGACAATCATAGATACGAGGGAGAGGAAAAGAATCAATTTTCATATTGGTGTTCACTTTACGGTAGTCCACACACATTCAAAACTTACCGTCTGCTTTCTTTACTAATACAATATGAGAACTCTAGGGACTGAAAGATGGTAGAATAAGGTTACGTTTCAACATATATTTTATCTCCTTACTAACCTGTCAGGCAGTAACGTAATTTTAAGGTAAAATTTTGTTGTTTTGCCTTTTTGCACTGATGGCTTTCATTTTTATTTTGTTTACAATTTTGTAAAGCTAAATTAAGTATTTTGCTGTTGGTTTTACATTAGTACATATATTTTGGTTAAATGTAGTGTTTAATTTGCTTTGGTTTAAATGTAATGTTTAATTTGCTTTGGTTGACAAATATTAAGTTTTGTGGCGCCATTTATTGAGTGCATTTTGAAGTGCGGCCTTCCTCAGTATTTTTACTTCCTTGGCAAATTTTTAACTCATTTATTTTTCTTTGTGGTGACTGGGAGTGTGGTAAGGAGAGGTGACTTGTGACTCTCCTAAAGTATTCTCGAGGGTCGAGTTCAAGGCCGTTGAAGACTCTGGAGCTGCTGATCTGCTTTTGTGGATTATATATACAATTTGTCATTGAGCTGCTTCTTAATGTGGAAGGTAGTTTACCTGTGAAGCTACGTGTAAGAACAAGACTTGCAACTGTGATTCAAGTGATCTACTGCTTAACCTGGACATTGACAGTTTTGTGTAGAGCAGGGCTCGAGAGCCTTTTTCATCTTTGATGGATATATCTACTGTATCAGCACCAGAGTGGTCTTGTTGGAGCAAGTAGGGAGGCTTCTCTCAGGTAAGAGGAACATCCCCTGTATTTTGTCGAGCCATAGACTGAAAGTGCATATCCACCAACGGTTGTGAAGTGCTGTTCTACTGATGAGAATGACTACTTGTGACCATATTTTTGAGCAGCAGATGGACTCGTCTATATCAGTACCGGTCTGTGTCATAGGACCAATATATTTGTGCCTTTAACTATTGTCAAAGCTAATGAAGGTTTAATATGAGTGTTGTAAGATTATGTACTTTAATATTAAGGTTTAGATTGTGATATAGGTAGGATTATTGTTTCTTTTTGTATGTTCTTCCACTTCTTTCCTTTCTGTTTAGTAATAGGTTAGCGTAGTGGGTAAAGGCTTTTGGGTACCTTAACATTGAAGATTTGATTTCCTCACTATGAGTAGGGTTTAGTTTTAGCATTAGGTGACTCATTGAGTTAATCGATGGCATATTGTACTTAATCAATTTATTACTTTTTGTGGGCCATCAGTGTTAGTACCTTATTGTTGTAATAAATATTGTGAAATTTTTGCCCTTGTGTCTTTCTGGTTTTCCTCGTTCCTACTGATTTGAGTTTTTGTCGCTGGATTGGTGAATAAGTTAAAAGAACCCGTTATGGCTTCCTTCTAGAGGGAGTTCGTAACATATTTTGGCGACCGTGACAGGATCCAAGACAAACTCAATCGGTGGTGCGAGTTACCAGACTGTGCTCTGGGTGAGATTTTTCAGTATTTATTTTTGTTGTGCTTCACCACCTTCCTTCTTTTCCTTTTCATTATGTCTGATGTAGAGTTTAACCCTGCCGAATTTTTGACTTCTGGGATTGTGTTAAGTATTTGGGTGCTTTGACTAAAGAAAATTTGAAAGCTTGTGCTAGGTCGTTAGGCATTTCTTTGACAAATAGGGAATTAAAAAAGGACGTATATAATATGGTAAAGAATAGGCTGTGTGAACTTAAACAAACTGCTGATGAATTAGTTAGTGAAAGCATGAGTGAGTCTGATGTAGAAGGGGCTCCGGGATTGAGTCTTTTTCAGGATCCGTCTCAATGTGGACTGATTTTTGAAGGGTATGGCAGTCTGCCTGATGGTAAAAGTCAGACTGAGGGGGTTCCTCGTACTGATAATGTGTCTCCAGCTGTTCCTACTCGTTCGGTCAAAGGAGAAAATAAGCCACTAGTTAAGGATTTCCAGAACATGTTAGAACTAAAGAAGTTAGAGTTCGAGGAGTTTGAGAGAATCAGAGCTCATGAGAGAACGATGCTTAGCATGCAGTTAGAGCTGGCCAAGATCCAGCAAGGTAAGAAGTGTGAGAGTACCCGCATCCATGAAGATATTGGGGAAAAGTTTAGCTTTGGGGATGCTCTAAAACTTGTACCTTGTTTTACTGAGGAGAATGTGCCTGAATTCTTTAAGGCTTTCGAAAGGGTTGCTTCTAGGTTGTCTTGGCCTAGGGAGGTCTGGACTGTGTTGATTCAATGTCGCTTACTGGGCAAGGCTCAGAAGGTTTATAATACCATAGAGGAGCAAGTATCTCGGGATTATGAGAAAGTGAAAGCTTTGATATTAAAAGCTTATGATTTGGTTCCCGAGGCCTACAGGCAGAGGTTTAGAAATTTTAACAAAACCCCGAACATGACTTATGTGGAGTTTGCTCGTGTAAAGCAGGAGCATTTTGATGATTGGCTCAAGAGTCGCCAAGTAACTACTTTGGCGGCTTTGAAAGAGTTGATATTGATTGAAGATTTTAAAAAATCGTGTGCTAAAGATTTAAGAGTTCATTTAGAAGACTTGAAAGTGACTTCTTTTCCCAGAATTGCTCAGTTGAGTGATGAATATATATTGACACATAAGGTTGGTACTGAGAACGTCAGGGGTAATTTCCCTGTGGTCAAGGGTAACTGGGAGAGTAAAAAGAAAGTGTTTGTTAACCAAAATAATTCTAATTTCCAGGCTTACTCTAACTCTAAAGCAAATTCCAATTTTCAGGTCAAAAATCAACCAAACAGTAATCCTAGTGGTAATTTTGTAGATAGGAATTCTGCAAAAACTAATAATGCTCATCCTAGTCGTACTATAACAAGTGGTGTGGGAAGTAGAACCTGTTACTGGTGTAATAAGACAGGACATATCCAAGCTAATTGTTTTGCTCGTCAGAGGTATTTACAGAGGCAGACTACTACTCCTATTGCTGTGGTGAATAATGTTAAGGCTTCTCAACAATCTGTAGAGAATGAAGAAAATGGTAACAAAAGTAATAAAGAGAATGATTCCCCCATGTGACTGTCATTTAATAAGTATATTTGGCCAGGTAAGCTGAGATTTGAGAAGGAAGTTATAAATATAAAATTTTTGAGGGATACAGGTGCTGCTCGATCTTTAATGTTAAGAAGTAGGTTACCTCTTAACGTGAAGATCGCTAACTATATTATTTTAAGTGGTTTTCCGGACACTGTTGTGTCGGCTCCTGTGGTTGAAGGAGAGATTGACATATTGGGTGTCGTAAAGAATATTAATCTGGCCATTGTTGATAAACTACCTATACCTGGGATAGATGGTATCCTAGGAAATGACTTGTGTAATGTGGAGGGACAAGAATTGTTTCCCATTTTAACTTTAAATAAATTACCCATTGCTGTAACTACTCGCTACCAGAGGAAAGGGCGTAACCTCTTGATGGACAGAGAGGATTTACATTTAGACCCTGTTCAAGTAGATGTAGCAGTAGGAAGGCTCGAGTCAGTAGGAAGTAGTGGTAGTAGTAAGGTAGTTAGAGCATGGAATAGGGCTGATTTTATAAAAGCTCAGCATGATGAATTTGATGTGGAAATAACTGAGGGGGAGGATATTTCTATGGCATGTTTTGTATCGGAGAGAGGATTATTGTGTAGATTAAGCCGTTCTGCTCTTATGGAATCCTCAGAGTATCATAAGCAGATTTTGGTACCTAAACAATTCAGAGACGAATTGCTACAGTTAGCTCATGAGGATCCTTTCTCGGGACATTTTGGGGGTAACAAAAACTTTTAAGAGATTAACCAAGCTTTTTTGGTGGCCTAATATGAGAAGGTGTATTAAGCAGTTCTTGCGAACTTGTGTAACGTGCCAGGTCATGGGTAAACCTAATCAGGTATTGCGAAAAGCTCCTTTAAAACCCATCCCTGTAATTGGTGAACCATTTTCTGAGATTGTCATTGATGTTGTTGGTCCTTTACCTAGAACTCAATCGGGATATATGTACTTATTAACTGTGATGGATAGGGCTTCTCGGTTCCCAGAGCCTTTCCCTCTTAGGAAAGTAACGTCAAAAGCTGTCTGGGAAAAGTTAGTAGAATATTTTTGTCGTTATGGGTTACCTTGTACCATTTAATCAGATTGTGGTACTAACTTTACTTCCAAGTACTTTAAGGACAGGTGTGCTGAACTGGCCATTCAGCACATCACCAGTGTCCCATACCATCCTGAAAGTCAAGGGGTTGTGGAAAGGTTTCACCAAACCTTAAAAAGTATAATTGGCAAGTACTGTTATGAAAGGGAGAGTAGTTGGGATAAGGAACTACCTTATGCGTTATTTGCAATAAGAACTCACCCAAATGAATCGACTGGTGTTTCTCCTTTCAGATTGGTGTATGGTCATGAGGTTCGAGGTCTTTTAGAAGTGTTATTTGAAGTGTTGATTGGGGGACGAAAACAAATTCAAAATCTTAATATATTTTTATCTAATTTGAAAAATAAATTGAGTGGTGCCTGGAAGTTTGCCAAAGGTAATCTGGAAGCTTCCCAGGCTAGTATGAAAGCATTCCATGATCGTAAGGCAGTTAGTCGTTCTTTCTAATCTGGAGATCTGGTTCTGGTTTTAGATATGGACCCTGATAGTTTTCTGAAACCCAGATTTAAAGGTCCATGGAAGGTAATAAGAAAGGTGTCTGACTTCAACTACGAATTAGATTCTCCAGGTTCTACTAGGAAGAGTAGAATTTTTCACATTAATAGGTTAAAGAAATATGAAGGTAGAAATCTGAGTCCATTAAATATTGTTTATGAAATGCCATGTCCTCTAGCTACTGTATTTTATGATAACGTTGATGTCCATGTACCTGTAGAGAATTTAAGAACTAAGTTTTAGATTTTTAATAAGGCAAATGTTTTGTTGGAACATCTTGGTGAAGTCCAGAAGAAAGATTTGTTATGTTTGATAACGGCTTTTCCAAAAGTGTTTAGAGAGGCTCCAGGGCTTACTTCATGGCTTGAACATGATGTTGAGGTTAGTGATGCTCTTCCAGTAAAGCAGGCTCCTTACCGCCTGAACCCAGAAAAAGCCTAAGTAGTCGAGAAGGAGGTACAGTATATGCTGGACCACAATCTTATTCAACCCAGTTCAAGTCCTTGGAGTTCTCCTATTGTTCTGGTAAAGAAACCTGATGGTAATTATAGAATGTGTGTTGACTACCGTAGGGTTAATCAGGTAACAAAGAGTGACAGTTTCCCTCTTCCCCGGATTGACGATTTAATAGACCGAATAGCTAATGCCAAATTTGTAACGAAATTAGACTTATTGAAGGGTTATTGGCAGGTGCCATTGTCTCACAGGGCCCGTGAGATTTCGGCATTTGTCACCCCCAATGGGTTATATGAGTGTAAGGTGATGCCTTTTGGTTTGAAAAATGCAGCCTGTACGTTCCAGCGCCTTATGAATAGAGTGATATGCGGGCTGGAGGGTACCAAAATATATATTGACGACTTAGTAGTATATAGTCAGGACTGGAAAACCCATGTTGAAAGGTTAAGAAAACTCTTTCAGGTTTTACGAAAGGCTGGTTTGGTTGTAAACATCGATAAGTGTGAGTTTGGTAAGGCTGTAGTGACGTATCTGGGTCATGAGGTTGGTTTGGGGAAGGTTGCTCCTAAACATGCTAATATTGAGGTTATAGCCAACCTTCCTCAGCCGCGTAATGTCCGTGATGTCCGCAAAGTTCTTGGCATGTTAGGGTATTACAGGAGGTTCCTGAAGAATTTTGCTGACATCGCCCAGCCTTTAACTAATCTATTGAAAAAGAACACTAAGTTTTTGTGGAGTACAGAATGTGAAAAAGCATTTTCTAATTTGAAATCGGTATTAGTCTCGGAACCAATTCTTAGCTCTCCCAATTTTAATAAACCTTTTATTTTGGCGGTGGATGCCAGTGGCGTGGGTGTTGGAGGAGTTCTGTTTCAGAGAGATGATGAGGGGGAAATGCACCCTGTATCTTATTTCAGTAAAAAGTTACTCCCGGCTGAAAGAAGGTATTCCACCATAGAGAAGGAAGCTTTGGCTCTGGTGAAGAGCGTAACCCATTTTTCTATTTACTTATCTAGTTCTCTCCAGGTTGAGGTGTTGACGGACCATAACCCGTTGGTATTTATAAATAAGATGAAGGGAGCGAATCAAAGAATTCTGAGATGGGCACTTCTCCTTCAGAAATATAACCTGGTCTTTCATCATATAAAAGGAGTGGACAACAAGATCCCCGATGCACTTTCTAGGATGTGAAGTGTGGGCTGCTGTGCCGTTCCTGATTTTTTTTTATTTTCTTTTCAGATGATGTATAGGCTATTAATGTATTCTAAGGTTGTTTTTTTTTTTTGTGCAATCCCGGAGTTCCCTGTTTTTTTTTTTTTTGGTGGGGGTGTCCAGTTAGGTTAAGTAGTCTTAGTGTAAGTGTTTTGGTTGGTCATGTTTACTTTCTTATTTTCGTATTAAGGTTAAAAAAAAAAAAAATATTTTTCCTGTTTAGTCAAATTAATTTTTTTTTTTCGTTGAAGGAGGAAGGTGTCAGGCAGTAACGTAATTTTAAAGTAAAATTTTGTTGTTTTGCCTTTTTGCACTGATGGCTTTCATTTTTATTTTGTTTACAATTTTGTAAAGCTAAATTAAGTATTTTGCTGTTGGTTTTACATTAGTACATATATTTTGGTTAAATGTAGTGTTTAATTTGCTTTGGTTTAAATGTAATGTTTAATTTGCTTTGGTTGAAAAAGCTTAAGTTTTGTGGCGCCATCTATTGAGTGCATTTTGAAGTGCGGACTTCCTCAGTATTTTTACTTCCTTGGCAAATTTTTAACTCATTTATTTTTCTTTGTGGTGACTGGGAGAGTGGTAAGGAGAGGTGACTTGTGACTCTCCTAAAGTATTCTCGAGGGTCGAGTTCAAGGCCGTTGAAGACTCTGGAGCTGCTGATCTGCTTTTGTGGATTATATATACAATTTGTCATTGAGCTGCTTCTTAATGTGGAAGGTAGTTTACCTGTGAAGCTACGTGTGAGAACAAGACTTGCAACTGTGATTCAAGTGATCTACTGCTTAACCTGGACATTGACAGTTTTGTGTAGAGCAGGGCTCGAGAGCCTTTTTTCATCTTTGATGGATATATCTACTGTATCAGCACCAGAGTGGTCTTGTTGGAGCAAGTAGGGAGGCTTCTCTCAGGTAAGAGGAACATCCCCTGTATTTTGTCGAGCCATAGACTGAAAGTGCATATCCACCAACGGTTGTGAAGGGCTGTTCTACTGATGAGAATGACTACTTGTGACCATATTTTTGAGCAGCAGATGGACTCGTCTATATCAGTACCGGTCTGTGTCATAGGACCAATATATTTGTGCCTTTAACTATTGTCAAAGCTAATGAAGGTTTAATATGAGTGTTGTAAGATTATGTACTTTAATATTAAGGTTTAGATTGTGATATAAGTAGGATTATTGTTTCTTTTTGTATGTTCTTCCACTTCTTTCCTTTCTGTTTAGTAATAGGTTAGCGTAGTGGGTAAAGGCTTTTGGGTACCTTAACATTAAAGATTTGATTTCCTCACTATGAGTAGGGTTTAGATTTAGCATTAGGTGACTCATTGAGTTAATCGATGGCATATTGTACTTAATCAATTTATTACTTTTTGTGGGCCATCGGTGTTGATACCTTATTGTTGTAATAAATATTGTGAAATTTTTGCCCTTGTGTCTTTCTGGTTTTCCTCGTTCCTACTGATTTGAGTTTTTGTCACTGGATTGGTGAATAAGTTAAAAGAACCCGTTATGGCTTCCTTCTAGAGGGAGTTCGTAACATAACCAAATCAGCCAGTAAGGACTCTGCTTCACAGAGAAAGCATCACCTACATCAACGTCATGATTTAAAATATTTGTCTCACATGGAGCATCCTGAAAAAGATCTGAAAAGTAATGAATTAAATTAAGCACATCCTCCTGTTTGTTAACATCTAAATGATATAAACTACATTTTAACATCTCCTAATTTTGCATATTTTCACGAAATGCATCCGAAGAAAACTGACACATTAACAAGTCAGAGTTCCCTTGAGGCACATCCAATACTACAGACACAGGCTTGGACACTATCGCTAATGGATCACCTTACTAACCAATATAAGGTTTCAGATGATTAACATGAAATATTCTACATTTACGGCTTGAACCGGGAGCTTAAGTTTCATAGTTAACCCTCTTACCGCCAAAGGACGCACTGGTACGTTTCACAAAACTCATCCCTTTACCCCCATGGACGTACCGGTACGTCCTTGCAAAAAACCACTATTTTTTTTTTTTGCATATTTTTGATAATGATTTGAGAAACATCAGGCATTTTCCAAGAGAATGAGACCAACCTGACCTCTCTATGAAAAAAAATAAGGCTGTTAGAGCAATTTAAAAATATATATATACTGGAAAATGTGCTTGAAAAAAAAATTACCCCAAAGGGGGGTTAAGGGTTGGAAATTTCCAAATAGCCTGGGGGTAAAAGGGTTAACCTCTAACAGTTTCCTCAAAACCTTCCAAGGGGCCTTATATCTTAGTTCAGGAAAACTATCCGGATACATACTCAGCACAAAAATGAACTCCTCTTGTTCAAATGAACATACCTTTACCTTTTTGTCGAAGTTGTTCTTAATCACTGACTGGGACCGTTCCAAATTTTCCCTGGCAAACTTCCAGGCACTAAACATTCTTCTCTTCATGTCTTCCATAAACTTTCTAACATTTATTTCCTCCTTCTGGTGGAATTTAAGCATTTCAAAAACAATTTTCAATGGTCCATGAACCTTGTGCCCAAATACCAACTCGAAGGAGCTACACCAGTGGAAGAGTTAAAGTGATTCCTGATAGCAAAGAGAGCAAAAAGAAAGAGCTTTGTCCCAGTCACTATCATGATCATAACAATGTTTCTTCAGGACAGACTTGAGGGTTTGGTGGAACCTTTCCACCCCCCCATTGACTCGCCAGGTGATAAGTAAGATACGCTGGTAACGTGCTGAATGGCCAGTTCAGCACAATTACCCTTAAGTATCTTACTTGTGAAATTCATCCCTCAGTCGATCTGAATTACACGAGGGAGACCATACTTGGAAAAGAAATCTATTGATTTTTCAAAGACAACTTCGGAATTAATATGCCTCATAGGTATAGCTTCAGGAAAGCGAGAGGATCTATCTATGATAATTAGTAAATATACGTAACCTGTTTTAGTTTTGGGTTAGAGACCTACCATATCAATTACTAAATCAGGAAATGGATCACCTATAGCAGGTATTTGATGCCACAAGACTTTAGGGGTCCCCTGATTTGGTTTACCCATAACCTGACCAGTCTCACACTCCCTGATGAACTGATTCAAACTCAATTTAATTCCGGACCACCAAAAATACTTAGCCATGCTATGAAAATTTTCAACACACCCAAATGACCTGAGAAATAATTAGTATGAGCTAACTCCCAAACAGAATTTTTAAATAGAGAAGGTACCACAATCTGTTCCATCAGACCAGTTTTATTCAAATTAACAGATGCGGGATGACTAAACCTATATAATAAGCCCTTTACAACTCCAAACCTAGGTTCAGTCGGATCCTCAACATTACCCAAATCCAAATTAAATTCATCTTTTTGAGCTTTGATAAAAGCAGCTCTGTCCCAATCAAGTTTCATATTAACTACATCACTACAACTACTCTCTACTGGCCCAGTCCTTAAAACAACTAACTCTGCACTACTTAACATTAAGTCATCATCGCTCTCCACATCAATTAAATTAGCAGCTTTTGCTGCGGACCTAGTCATTACAGCCATGGTACTAGCATTTGCTGGTAATAAAGGGAACAGCTCCCGTCATTCAGTATCCAGCATATCAATTACCAGGATACCATCAAAACCTGGGATAGGTAGACTATCCACCACAACCAACTCAGTGACGCGATCATATCTTGAAAAAGACATGCAAACATTTTCTGAAGGAGCGGACACAAATGAATCTGGAAAACCTTCTAATAATACAAAATTTCCAGTATTTTTTTCAAAACCATTCAGAGCTCTCTTTATGACTAACGACCTGGCAGAGCCAGTGTCCCTAAAAAACTTCACCTGGACAACATGAGAGTGAAAAATCAACTTTCCAGCCCACACATATTTATCGTACTCAAGTCCTGATTGGGGATTAGGAGCATGAGGCTTAGTACTATTTACTAAACTACTCCTATCTACTACGGGTCTGACTACAAGACTATTGCTACTAACCTCTGACTTATCATTAACCAAGGCTACAGGACTTTGATTATTGCGCTGTAGGTACATCCTACAAGCATTACACTGGTTTAGGAAATACACGGGCTTGTTGCACCAAAAGCAGATTCCTTTACGACCTGAGTTCCTATTTCCATTATACCTGTTATTTACCTCACCTGGAAAATCTCTGTTATCAATACATTTAAGGGGAGAAAGACCTCATTGGACTCTACCCACATTCCTATCACCTGAAAAAAAAAAAGACTAATTTTTATGGATATGGAGAGTCAACGATGTTTCCCCTCTCCTACCACTATTAGGGGAGCAAGATGTCCAATCCACATTTCGGCGGGCCAAGACAATTGGTAGGTCACACGCTCAAATGCCTTGAAGAACTCAGGGACATTATTTTCGTTAAACACTGGCACCAGTTTTGGTGCAGCATATATGTTAAACCGACCTTGGAAGGTATCTTTAGCCAAACTTATCAAATTGGCCCCCTTCAACCTAGCCATCTCTATATTCAATTTCACCATCTCTATATTTAATATCGCCATCTCCAACTTATGACACATTACCCGCTCATTTTTCCTCAAACTCAAGTTATCGCAACTCTATGCGTTTGCAAATAAGGTTGTACTCCTTTTCCTAATTGGAGTTACCCAACCCATTAACAGGGGCCAGAGATTTGAAGGGTACAAAACAGATTAGAGGACACATTATCCAGACCCACGGGAAAATTTTCTGGACCCTCATAAATGGTACCTACGACAGGAGGATCCTCAAACAGAGTTAGACCACCCCTCATACATATTTTGTCTTCTTCTAAACCCTCACTCAAACTCTCGTCACTAGCACCAATTACCTCATTCACACTCACTGAATGTTCAGCTTCAGCTAACTTCTGTTTTATTTTATCCCTAACTGCTACCAATATCTCTGCTCTGGTGTCTGTCGCCTTCCGCAGAACACCCAACCACTTAGAACACTCAACTAATTGTTTCTTACCTAGTAGGGGCAAATACTTAATGCAATCAACTGACCCAAAAAAATTCAGCTTGGTCAAAAACAAATTCCTCCATTTCATTAAACAGAAAAAAAAATTCAGGGAGAAAGGTAACACCAAAAAAAAATATATTGAAGAGTTCACCCGAATGTCACTCCACCGACCAAAATACCAGATACCCTAAGCAGCTCTCTATCCTGTCACGATCACCAAATATGATACGAACCTTGTCGGGACGTGGTGCAAGTTCTTATTGCTCAATAAGAGGGGTCAGTGTTTATGAAAAATACCCAGGAGCAAATTGGTCAGCGGAAACGAAAATACTTGGGAAGAATTAACAATATTTATGAAAGAAAAAAAAAAGTAGAACAGTCAGTCTTGTGACTACCTAACAATTAAAATTAAGAAATAAAAACTATCAATTAACAATTAACAATAAAACAATTAACAACATTCCCCAACGTGAAACACCATACTCTCAACGAGATAGAGTCGAACATTTAAATAATTAAACACACACACACAAAAAAATAAGATTATATATTCCCACACTCTTTGGGGCTGGATGAAATCACCCCCTGCTCCAACCAAGGTAGCGACTCCACTATCACTCAGCTACCGTGGGGAGTGCAACTTAGCAGGACTCCTCATTGAAAGAAGGGAGATGGAGCCCCAACCTTAAAAAAGGTAAACAAATATCTCCTACCTAATAACTGCATCCCTACATGTCACCAAAACCTCCAAAACTCCCAAAACTGCCTATGTCGAGGATGCGTTAACGGCAATGTCACTCCCCCGTCCACCTGGATGCAGAGATTCCTACGTCGGCGCCGAGGACCACAGAAGAGAACACACAAGAATCTTGATGTTGAGGATCAGTCTCTATTTAGTTTTATTTTTTTGTTTCTAGCCAAATCCTGAGAGAGAGAGAGAGAGAGAGAGAGAGAGAGAGAGAGAGAGAGAGAGAGAGAGAGAGAGAGAGGTAGTTAATGTTGTGGTTGTTTGAAGTGGGAAAGACTGTTGGAATAATTGACTGTTTGTTTACTTTTTAGCTAGGTTAGGACAGTGGTAAAGGATTCGGAGCGAATGATTTTTTTTATTGACGGCGACTTGAGGCAGTTGTGTGTGTGTGCACGCTGGATTTATATATTTATTTGATTTCGACCAGCGTTGGAAGTGATTATTCATTTTTTGAGCTGTGATTCCTCCTTGGAGTTACCTATTCCTTTTATGAAGTAATTTTTTGAATGCTTATCTTTAGTTGATGACCTTGCTTGTAATCCACTGTGTTTAGACTGCTCTCTTGGATTGCACCGCTGTTAATGAACTGGCCTGTGTATTTCTATTGATGATGATGATGATGATGATAATATTGATGATTACGACGATTATGACTACCATTAATTGACTGTTCAGTCCAGTTGGAACTGAATATAGTTCCATTTGCCGCAGATTTGTAGTTGTGCCTTGAAAGACAATTAGACTTTGCGTGGACGACAGTGTTGGTGTCATTAAAATATAACATATAAACATACAAATTTTGGTAGTGGTATGCAGTGAAATTTCAAGTTTGTTAGATTTTTTTTGGGGTTTATATGAATGGTGTTACGGTTATTATATATTCAGGGTTAATTTTTTTTATTAGTTTTAGGTGTGATTATTTTGATTTTAGATGGTCTATGTTAAGCATTTTAGTTTATAAAAAATATAGGACTAACATTATATTTAGTTTTTTTTTTACCTTTTGTTAAAGAGTGTGGTTTAGATAACGTAAGGGGAAAGTTTCTTTCGTTGAGACAATTGTCAGTAGGTGTGAATCAGGGTGTGGAGCTTGTTTTTGGAACATCCCATCACAACAATTCCTCACATGTGGCAGAAATTCACCTGCTTAAAGCCGTCAAACATTGCCGTCACAATCCTCTGAAGTGCTCACATAAGCCAGCGGCTGCAGTAGGTCCAGGGAGTGGCGAGCTCGAACTGTCTCTTCAAACAATCGAGTTCCTTACATGTAAACACCAGTTTCTCTTCTCACCAAGGACTCGAAAAACAGAAGAGAGAAAGGCGTTAAATTAGATACATATAAATCTTCAAGTGAGCGGGGAGGAGATTAAAACAGCACTTATAAAAAAAAAAAAAAAAAAAAAAAATAAGTTTGCAACTGAAGTCTTATTAACTAAACCTTATGCTAATTTTACATCAAACAAAAATCCAGTAACATGGTGGACGTAAACAAAAGAAAAATTACTTTTATACATGATAGTTGACAAGAGTCGTCGTATATGACAATGAAACAATATCCAAAGATTTATTAGATTAGAGACCAAAGCATTTCTATCCTTGCAGGACAGGATAGAAATGCAACTATAAGAGATATTACCCATGTCCTATATATGGATGATATCATGGTGAGGAGGAAAGTCCAGATTTTGTGTTTTCAGGAGGCATGATGGAAGGAGGATAAAGCCAAGAAGATTGGAGCGGGGTATAAACTTTTTATAGTGGATGCACAGAGCGAGGAAGGATTTGGGTTGGAATCATACTAACTGGAAAGTTCAAGAGTTGTGTTTTGGAAGTGAAAAGACAAGATAATAAAATAATGCGTATGAAACTAGAATGGGATTGAGAAGGGCTGAATGTTATCAGTGTGTATGCACTTAGACAGGTTGTAGAGAAGAGAAAAAAAAAAACACGATTTTTGGAGACAGCTGGATCAGGAAATGATTAACATAACAAATGACGATCTATTAATGATAAGAGGAGACCTAAATGGTCATATAGGGAGAAATAGCAGGGGGCCATGGAAGATGGGCTTTGGGAGATCGGAATCAAGATGGTGATAGTGTTAAGGACTTTGCTTTAGCCTTTGATATGGCAGTTCTTTGAAAAACAGCCAAAGTATCTTACAACATATAAAAGTGGTGGGCAAGAATCCTAAATGGATTTTGTATTAGGGAGAAGGGTGGATCTGAAAGAGATAAGAAACTAAACTGGAAAAAATTCCCAATAGAAGCAGTAACTCCCCAGCATAGACTCTTCACAGTAAACTCAGATAGGATGAGAACAATAAGAGGTAGGCAAGTGATGATTCCAAAGATAAGATGGTGGAAGCTGAAAGAACCAGAATATAGGGATAGATTCTTAGAGAGGATTTTAGTCAAGCTTAGCACCTGGGATTATGAGGATGTGGATGAGTGGTGGGAATGCAACAGCAGTCTCCTAAAAAAAAAGTTGCTAGAGAAGTTTTAGGAATGTCTACACGAAAATGGCCAAGAGACCAATAAATTTGGTGGTGGAATGATTATGTACAAGAGAAAAGCAAGATGAAGAAAAATAGAAAGAAAAGGCATGCTATAACAGGCACTAAAGAAGATAAGAAGAGAAGCAGATAAGCAAAGAAAGGAGCAAAAGTGGTGGTGGCACAGTCAAAACAACAAGCATTGGATAGTGTATATGAAGGTTTGGACATATAGGAGAATCAAACTAAAATTTACAAGGCTGCTAAAGGAAGTAATAAGCGACCAAAGATATTATCCGCATTAAGCAGATAAAGAATGAAGATGGAGTGGTGATGTGTAGCTCAAGTGATATAAAAAGAAGGTGGAAGCAGTATTTTGAAAGACTGCTAAATGAAGAAAATCCAAGATCTATGATTGCAGGTGGAGATCCAAATTTAGGAATGGTAAGAGATATAGACAGAGAAGAAATTAAGGTTTCTCTCAGCAAGATGAAAAATGGAAAAATTACGGGACCTGGTGAGATCCCAGTGGAAGTCTGAAAATCCGTGGGTGAATTTGGAGTGAATAAGCTGTGGGATCTGATAAAAAAGATACACCGGAAAGAAAAAATGCCCAGAATGTGAAGGAATAGCTTTTTAATACCCATATTAAAAGAAAAGGACGATGTACAAAATTGTAATAATTATAGTACAATCAAACTCCTCCCACATACTATGAAGCTTTGGGAAAGGATTATAGGGCGTAGGATAAGGGAAGAGACCAAGATTGAATAAGAGCAGTTTGGTTTTATGCCACGCAAAAGCACGACGGATGCAATGTTTGCACCAAGGCAGATGATGGAAAAATATAGAGAAAAGCAAAATGAATTACATATAATAATTATTGACTCAGAGAAGGCTTATGATGGAATTCCATTGCAGGAGATATGGATTTGTTTGAGAGAGAGAGAGAGAGAGAGAGAGAGAGAGAGAGAGAGAGAGAGAGAGAGAGAGAGAGAGAGAGAGAGAGAGAGAGAGGGGGGGGGGAACACCAGAGAAATATGTTAAACTGATCAGAGATATGTATGAAGGAGCAAGCACACAAATAAGAAAGAGTGTTGGTTTTACTGAGACGTTTGACGTGAGGGTTGAGTTACATCAGTGGTCATCATTAAGCGCCTAGTTGTTTAATATAATAATGGATGCAATTACTGAAAGAGTTAGGGGACAGTCACCATGGACCATGGTGATTGCAGAGGATAAAGTTCTGTGTGATGAAACCAGAGAACGATTGGAGGGGAAGCTGGAGAGATGGAGAGAGTAATTGGAGAGCATAGGGCTAAAGATGAGTAGAACAAAAAACAGAGTATGTGTTGCAACCGGCAGAACCAATTAAATGATATACATTTGCTGGGTGGAATAGTAAAGGGGACAGAAATATTCAAGTACCTAGGGTCATATGTGGAGGAAACAGCAGAACTCAAAACGGAAGTGAACAGTAGAATTCAAGCTTGATGGAATCATTGGAAAAGTGTCAGGTGTGTTGTTTGATCAAATGTTAAGCTTAAAGTTGAACGGAAAGGTACATAAAACTGTAGTGAGACCTGCCATGACATATGGTGCAGAGACCTGGCCCATGAAAAACATCTTTGAGAAGAAAACGGATATTGCAGAGATGAGAATGCTAAGATAGATGGCTGGGATCACAAG
>NC_090740.1:136140123-136142623 GCF_036898095.1 Palaemon carinicauda | reverse complement strand
GGATTTTGACCAAATTTCACTATATGTATATCTTTGGTCACGGACGAACTCATTAAATTCTGGAGATGATCCGGATACGGGTACAGATACCATATTCAGATTTACATTTTTTGCCATTTTAAAGATAACACCAAAACTACTTAACAGATTTTGACTAAATTTTCCCCCACCGATACATCATAGTTCAAGGATGACCTGAAGAAATGTTGAAGGGGATCCAGATCCAGATCCAGATTCTATATCGATTTTTACTTTTTTGGCCATTTTAAGATAAAAAAAAAAAACAATTTTATTTGACAGATTTTGATAAAATTTCCACCACATATTGTATTAAGTCACGAAAGGCAATATCAAATTTTAGAGATGATCTGAATCCGGATTCTATTGTAGCAATCCTGTGTAACACGATAGTACATAGTAACGACGTTCCATTTTGTGTATACAGTATATTATGCTTTATGTTCGCTCTCCCCTTGCACTAAAAAGAACCAGAACAAACATGTATCTTTTTCTCACCAATAATTGTTAAACAGTGTGGTATCAGATGAATTGGAAATTTCCAGTTGCATTGAACCTGAAATAGTGTAGGTGTTTTTTTCTAACAGTTAACTGTTAACTGGTACGGTGTTGGTTGAACAAGAAATTTCATGTTTCATTTAGTTTTTGTATATAAAGGTGAGTGTCTGTAATAAAGTTCCACAGTTGTTTTCATCCCGCCTCTAAGTCACAACCTTTTCTCGGCTCGTCACATTGGTGACCCCAGAGTTATTTGCTCCTCCCTCCCCCCTCCCACGCACATCTCCGTTACTATGGCGCCTTCAAAGCATACCTTCTGCAGCAGTACTCGCCACCGCCAGCCGCCCGTATAGCAATGCTTTTTCAGCTCTCTCAACAACTGTTGGGGGACCAAAGGTCTTCGCTCACCCTCAGGGAAAAGACCAGTATCATTCGCCTGCAACCTGCCGCACAGAGCTCTCCTCGTGAGATGGACCTACTTTGTGCCCTTTGGGTAAGCCGTTTACCCGAACCTCTACGCGCTGCCATACTCGATGTCGATACTTTACCCATAAAGGAATTGATGACCAAAGCCCACGCCCTTATGGACACCCCCTTCATTACCTTCAAGACATCCATCAATGCCTCCGCTCCTGACGAAGAGGACACCTATTCAACTTCAACCGAAGCTGATGTGAATGGTGTAGGACACACATGCCTATGAATGCCATAGGACACATACGCCTATGAATGCCGTAGGGCATGTCTCTGAATGCCGTAGTACACACACACCTATAAATGCCATAGAACACACACACACCTATAAATGCCGTAAGACACACCTATGAATACCATAGGACACATATGTCTATGAATGTCGTAGGACACACACGCCTACCCTGTGACGAGCCGAAGTGACAACAAATCCACCCATCATCCGCCATTCACTCGCGCCTCAACCAACAGCTTCTACAGCCACTCATTGCTGCTCATCAGGTGCTGTTTTTTTAGTTGTGTCACACGATCGTACATAGTAACGACATTTAATTTGGTGTATATATTATGCTTGTATCTTCGCTCTTCCCTTGCACTAAAAAGAACCTGAATAAACATGTATCTTTTTCATACCGCTATTAGTTAACTGGTATCAGTTGAAAAGGAAATTTCCTGTTGCACTGAACCTGAAATAAAATATGTGTGTTTCTCACCGTTAACTGTTAACCGATACGGTGTCGATTGAACAAGAAATATCCAGTTGCATTGAGTTTTTGTATATAAAGGAGAGTGTCTGTAATAAAGTTACTCAGTTGCTTTCCCCCTGCCTTTGAGACACAACCTTGAATCATGAAATCCTTAATAACTCTATGGAACGCAGATCACTTGTAACCTTCTCCAACTGGATTTAGTGCTAATTGACTGAAAGTTTCTACAGTCTTGGAAACAGTTGCTCCAAAATGTCCGATCTTGATAAGTCCTGCAGGTTCCCTGCCAATGGTTATGTCAAACCATACCTGGCGCGTTACTCTTAGGCCTTAATCTGAAGCACCTTGACCCTTGGTTTTCTTAAAAACCGTAAACAAGATGAAGACCGTGCCTAACAAGAGTATGGCCCTCATGATGAGTTTACCAGGTCTGCCGGTCGTTGCCACCTTTTCAAGCCGCGTCGACAACACCTCCACTCCTGACGAAGAGGACACCTATTCAACTTCAACCGAAGCTGACGTGAATGGCATAGAACACACATGCCTATGAATGCCGTAGGACACACACGCCTATGAATGCCGTAGGACAAACAAGCCTATGAATGTCGTAGTACATGACTATGAATGCCATAGAACACACACGCCTATGAATGCCGTAAGACACACACGCCTATGAATGCAATAAGAGACAAACGCCTATGAATGCCGTACAACACACCTGCCTATGAATGCCGTAGGAATCACACGCCTACCCCGTGACGAGCCGGAACGGCAACAAAGCCACCCATCATCCACCACTCGCT
>NC_090740.1:136132623-136135123 GCF_036898095.1 Palaemon carinicauda | reverse complement strand
ATGGTACACAAAAGTGATACAAGAAATAACCTCGACAATAGGAATGATGGAAAACATGAGCCGGTACCAAATATAACAGTAGGAAAAGCAAAGATAAAATTGAAAGGAATAAAAAAGCCAAGGCAACAGGAGAAGAGAGCCTTAGAATACATTTAATTATAAGTGAAGAAGATTTTAAAGTAGTAAAATGCCTTAACTTTACACAACATATATGAAAAAATTCTCTACACTTATAGCTTTGAAAAAAATTTATTCATATAAAAATTCTGAAAAACGGAAACACAAGACCGGGAAAATTAACGCTAAAGAAATTGACTTTCCTTAGTAAATAAGATATTCACAAAAATCATATTACGCAGAATAAGGAGACACCTTCACTTCAATCAACCAACAGAGCAGAAAGGCGTTAGATATGGGTAACGAATATTATATATATAATATATATATATATATATATATATAGATAGATATATATATATATATGTATATATATATATATATATATACATATATATGTGTGTGTTTGTGTTTTTGTGTGTGTTCTTATCTATGTATTTTTCTTAATATATATATATATATATATATACATATACATGTGTATAATATATATATATATATACACAAATACTTATATATATATATATATATATACACATGTATATAATATATGTGTGTATATATATATATATATACATACACGCATATATATATATATATATACAAACACGCATATATATATATATATATACAAGCACGCATATATATATATATGTATATACACACACATATATATATATATATACATACACACACACACACACACACATATATATATATATATATATATGTATAACTATATATATATATATACTGTATATATATGTGTCTTTATCTATCTATTTATATATATATATATATATATATGTGTGTATATATATATACATATATATATTTTATTTTATACATACATATATAAATATATGTATATATATATTTATATATATATATATATATATATATGTAAATATATATATATATATATATATGGGTGTGTGTGTGTATCTCTCTCTCTCTCTCTCTCTCTCTCTCTCTCTCTCTCTAAGGTAAGGGTCTCTGTGTGTGTATATATATATATATATATATATACATATATATATATATATATACACAAATGTATATATATATATATATATATACATAAATAAATTCATATATACATATATATATATATATATATATATTTATATATATATATATATTGCGCAAGTTAGCAAGAAGATGAGCTTTTAGCACTTGTTGGAGAATTGGTAATGGTACTCCTCTATGTAAACGTGTTTGTGGTAGCTCAAGTCCCACTGATTACCGCCCAATTTCCATAACTCCCATATTATCTAAAGTTTTTGAACGTCTTCTGGCAAAACGTCTTAATAGGTTTGCTGAAGGTAGTCATCTACTCCCTAGTTTGCAATTTGGTTTTTGTAAAGGCCTTGGAGCATGTGATGCCCTTCTTACAATCTCCAATTCTGTACAAAAATCCCTTGATTGTGGTCAGGAAGTTCGTATGATTGGTCTTTATTTTAGTGCTGCCTTTGACCGTGTTAATCATGAGGCCCTTGTTTTCAAACTGAAACAGTTGGGAGTGGGTGAGTCGTTCCTTAGCATTATTACCTCCGCCGCTTGGCGGAGGTAATGTTTTCGGTTCGGTTTGTTTGTTTGTTTGTTTGTTTGTTTGTTTCTCTGTTTGTCTGTCTGTCTGTGGACAACGTAGAGGCCACATTTCTACACGGAATCACTTCAAACTTGGCCAAGTAGTTCCCCAATGTGTATGGAAGAACTGATTAAATTTTGGTCAAGGTCACCCCAAGGTCAAGGTCACAGGGGTCACTGGTGTCACTATGACATAAGTGGCCATATCAAGAGACAGAAATAAAGCACTGACTTTTGCATAAGCCAACAGGGAAGTCCTAGTCCAGGCGCAACCCATGGGTGATGTTCAAATTTATAAAGGTCAAAGGTCAAGGTCATATTGGTGCATTATATCAATGTCATATTAAGTATCAGTGGCAAATGAACAAAGATCACTTGAAGGTCAAAAGTCAAGCAGGTCACTTGAAGGTCAAGGTCACGTGAAGGTCAAGGTCACGTGAAGGTCAAGGTCACCTGAAGGTCAAGGTCACGTGAAGGTCAAGTACATTTGAAGATCAAGGTCACTTGAAGCCAAGGTCATGTGAAGGTCAAGGTCACGTGAAGGTCAAGGTCACTTGAAGGTCACGTGAAGGTCAAGGTCATGTGAAGGTCAAAGTCACATCAATTCATGATTCTAGGACATATGGCGCTCTAGGTCACCTTGGCGGAGGTATGTCCTCTACGAGGACCATGTCCGCGTTCAGGACTTGCTCACTTGTTGTTATTTGTTTAAGTAATAGATCTCGAAGAGTTGTTGTTGATGGGCACCATAGTGATTATAGAAATGTAATATCCGGTGTTCCACAGGGTAGTG
>NC_090740.1:136125123-136127623 GCF_036898095.1 Palaemon carinicauda | reverse complement strand
CCTGGCTATTAGAATTAACTGCCTGCCTAGTATTACGAACAGGATAGAATTGTCCAGGGAGATCTGAATGTGAAGGATGGTCAAAATTATGAAAAATCTCATGCAACATGCAAAATGAACTACTTAAACGACGGTGCCAAAGATTAATATCTAGACCAGGAATAAAAAATTTGATAGACCGTAAGTTTCTGTCCAACAAATTAAGATGAGAATCAGCAGCTGGAGACCAGACAGGAGAACAATACAAAAAACAAGGTAAAATGAAAGAATTAACACTTCCTCAAAATATATTGATCACCGAATATCTTAAAAGACTTTCTCAATAAAAATTTGTCTTGTGCAATTGAAGAAGACATAGACCTAATGTGTTTCTCAGTAGTAAATATGCTGTCGAGGATTACACCTTAAATTTTAAAAGAGTCATACAAATTTAAAGAAACATTATCAATACGGATATCCGGATGTTGAGGAGCCACCGTCCTTGACCTACTTACAGTCATACTTTGGTAGGATTCAACTTTATACACCATATTTTGCACCATGCCCTAATGTAGGATTCAACTTTATACACCATAATTTGCACCATGACCTAATTTTAGCTAAATCTCTATCAAGGGATTCACCTATCCAAGATCTACATTCAGGGGATGAAAATTGATGCAAAGAGAGTATCTTCATTAGCATATGCAACAAGCTTGTTTTCTAGGCTTAGCCACGTCATGTGTATATAGGCCTAGTATGGAAAGTAATGGGCCAAGAACACTACCCTGTGGAACACCGGATATCACATTTGTGAATAAACTTTTTATGTTCACTTTGAAGGAGTTTATAGTTTGGTTGATCATTAAAAACGGTAACTCATTAATTCACTTTAAACTGATCACTAAATAACATAAAAAATCTTACCACTGCAATATTATATAACATATCAATGTTAAATACACACACAAACACACACACAAACACACACACACACACACACACACATATATATATATATATATATATGTGTGTGTGTGTGTGTGTGTGTGTGTTTGTGTGTGTATTATATATATATATATATATATATACATACATATATATATATATATATATATTATATATATATATATATATCGTATATATATATATATATATATATATAATTTTAACTAGTATTTACCAGCAGGCTTATTAATGGTGGCTTGTTAAAAGATAGCAACTCATTTTAAACTCAAAATTAGGACATTTTGAAGATAGTTTGGGACATAAATGAACCACCATATCAAGGCTATGTGTAAATATTTAGCCTACAATTATAGCCTACAATTGTTATCCATTTTAGGACTGCAACTAAATTTTTCCTGATAATGATAATTTCTTGCTTAAAACTCATATGTTACGTATGTATATAACATAACAATTGTGAATTTGTGTATGTATATATATATATATATATATATATAATATATAAATAATATATATATATATATATATATATATATTATATATATAATATAAATAGATATATATATATACATATATATATATATATATATATGTATATATATATATATATATATATATACCTATATATACATATATATTTATTTATATATATATATATATATATATTTATATATATATGTATATATATATATATATATACATATATATATATATATATATGTATATATATATATATATACATATATATATATATATATATGTATATATATGTATATATATTATATATATATATATATTTATATATATGTATATAATATATATAGTATATATATATATGTGTGTGTACATATTTATATATATATTATATATTATATATATATATTATATAAATATATATATATATATATATATATATTTATATATATATATATATATATGTACATATACATATATATATATATATATATAATATATATATATATATATATATATATATTAGCATGAAAAGCTACCAATGAAATATCCCTACCATATGAATCCTTTGCTGCTATTTCATCTTTAACATTATCAAGCCAAGCACATTCCAGTTCCATGACACAAGATATGATTTCACATTCCCTAATCAGTGAAATGTATTTAGAAGGCACTTTGTAAAATTCCTTACAGAGAACTACTGGAGCAACAACCTATATAACTTTCCTTCGTTAGATTCTTAACCAACGAAATAAGTGTTCGTGTAGAGAGTCCTGTGTAGGTGTGGCGATAGGATTATGGTCTATGTTGTCCACTGTAGCTGTCTTGAAATGACCATGTTTTGGTTTGAGTGGACAAAGTATATTTCCCTTTTCGTACTATCAAAACTTGATTGCACTTGTGAGTATAGATTTTAATTCATGTGTCAAATATTCCACTGAAATAAAAAAAATTCTTCATTTATCTACGAACAATTGAAGCTGATTTTGATAGAATCTAGCCTTCCTATGAAAGTTATGCTTTGTAAATTCCTTCAATGCTTCTCCAATAATGGTTTTGAAAATAAGCCTTCTTCATG
>NC_090740.1:136099464-136109464 GCF_036898095.1 Palaemon carinicauda | reverse complement strand
ATATATATATATATATATACACACACATGAGTAAGCACTTTTCTTTTAAATTTTCCAAAGGGGTAAACATGAGAGGATAATGCAAATTAGCGGTTGCTCATAAATTAATTAGTTTGAAGAGCCTATTCCGTGCGAGAACTCTAATTTCATCAGCCTATAATTCATCAAGCTGACATGAAATTTTAGATGTGAAATTTTATAAGTTCAGAATATGATTAACGGCAGAGTTTCTATTGCCCATAGAAAACCTACTAGTTCTTGTCGTAAAATCATCTATAAATCATGGCTGGCTGATGGATCATAATTTGATTTAAAGGCGTTCAGCTGCTGATTCTCATCTTAATTTATTGAACAGAAACTTACGGTCCTTTAAATTTCTTATTCCTGATCTAGATATTAATCTTTGGCACCGTCGTTCAATTAGTTCATTATGCATGTTGCATAAGATTTTTCATAACTCTGACCATCTTTTACATTCAGATCTCCCTGGGCAATTCTATCCTGTTCGTAATACTAGGCAGGCAGTTAATTCTAATAGCCAGGCCTTCTCCATCATGAGGCTCAATACTACACAGTATTCTAGAAGTTTTATTCCATCTGTTACCAAGTTGTGGAATGATCTTCCTAATCGGGTAGTTGAATCAGTAGAACTTCAAAAGTTCAAAGTTGGAACAAATGTTTTTATTGTTGACCAGGCTGACATGAGTCTTTCTATAGTTTAAATATGACACATCTGTTTTTAACGTTGTTAATAGTTTATATAGGACATATCTGTTTTGACGCTGTTACTGTTTTTTAGAATGATATATAAGTAGTCTTACGTAAGTAATAATTAGACCCTTAATAATTCTATGAAGCTTACAGGTATATTTTGCACCGATTTCAGAAGTGGAAAGTTAGACGAAAAACGAAGTACCGCTACAAGGAGTCTTAAACATCACCATAGCGTGCCACGCAAGGCATACCGTAAGCAGTAACCTCTACGAGAACTGTTTAATGGAATGAATCAGCTTAGAATAATTCGGCTTTTTGAAGAGAGGTTCATACGTATATTTGGTAAGCTGGTAAGGTGTATACTATTTAAATAAGTTCGCAGACGGGTGTAGTAGAAATCTTCTGTATATTTCATAGGTAATCAGTATAACAAGACATTTCTTCCACAATATTCATTATACGTAAATTACATTGTTTACTAATATGGCTTCTGGCTATGACAAAACTAAACTATGACAAAACTAAACTACCACAATATTCATTATTACGTAAATTACATTGTTTACTAATATGGCTTCTGGCTATGACAAAACTAAACTATGACAAAACTAAACAAAGCATTTTTTTCTGATCTCAACTAACATCTAAAACTCACGAAACGTTTCAGAAGGAAATTTATAATACATGGGATTAGACTGCACATTAAATCAATGGAATTCTCTGAGAGTATTACTTATGTTACTTTGGAAGGGTCTAGGCACCGGACTGAAAAATGTATTGATGCAGAGGCACGCATATAAATCCGAAACCCTTCAAGTTCGGGGCCTGAGCGAGAAATTATAGAGAAAGATTTCTGGTACAAGGGACTATAAATAGATATGCATGTGTATGTATATATATATATATATATATATGTGTGTGTGTGTGTGTGTGAGTGTGAGTGTGTGTGTGTGTGTGTGTGTATACATACATATTGCGTTAATCAATGAAATTCAGTTAACCAGGCAAGAATTATAACAAATACATCGAAATACTTAAAAAATTATGTGGATGAAATATACTAAAAAAAGTAAGAAATTAAACCAATTACATCAAATCAAAAATTAAAAAAATAAATGAATGACATAAGAAAAGAGCAATATCAAAATCAGAACAAATACACAGAAAACTTTAAAAAACAGAAAAAGAATTCACAAAACATAATAGATATGGATATAAAAATATACATGTATATATATATATATATATATATATGAGTGTGTGTGTATCTTTTAAATTTTAATTTGATGTAATTGGTTTAATTTCTTATTTTTTAGTATATTTCATCCACATAATTTTTTAAGTATTTCGATGTATTTGTTATAATTCATGCCTGGTTAACTGAATTTCATTGATTAACGCAATTATGTCAATTGATTTGAGTTTTATGTTCATTATTTTAGTTCCGATAATGGGAAATGGTGTTATCGAAAGCTTAGCAAATAAACTGTCCAAATGCTGAAGTACCTGCTTTCCTTCGCCTTTCTACTAAACCTCAAGCTTTCTAGAAGCAAAAATGCCATTAATTATATATATATATATATATATACGTATACATATATATATATATATATACGTATACATTATATATATATATCTATATATACAGTCAGCGGGGATTGCTGTGTCTGGGCAGCAACCGCCATGCATTCATTTTGGTCCCCTGCTACATATCAACGCTAATACACAATAAAAATCAATAAAAATTTAAGTGAACACTCACCAATATCCCTACTACTTGTCTATAGGATAGCCTTTCCTCTTCCTGAACTCCAAAAATCGTCGAGGAACACTGTCGGCGAGGTTTCGAAGTATTTCGGCAGGTATTCCAGCCCACACTTTATGGAGCGCCGCCTCGAGAAGTGTGACGTTTGTTGTAATTTCTTTATGAAGACGAGCTTTTACAATCGCCCAAAGGTTCTCAATGGGCGAAATATCAGGACTTTGACCTAGCCAGTCAGTAATAAAGTCCACTTCACTATTGTCTAGCCACTTCTTCACCTTCTTTGCTGTGTGACAAGGGGCACCGTCCCTGCTGAAAAATGTCCGCTCCAGTCGCGGCAAAACAATCGGCTAAATTATCCTTCAAAATTTTCAAATACCGGTCAGCATTAACTGTCACACCTTTAGGCAGAACAACAAGCTTTGGGGCACCACTGTAGGCAAAAGTACCCCATACCATAAGGGATGCGGGGTGCTTAACTGTCTTGGCCGTGAGATTAGGCTTAAGAGGGTCCGACCACTTGCTCCTCCAAAGTTTTTTCCCAGTTGTTTCACTCACACAAAAGGTCGCCTCATCACTACACAAAACACTTCGCCACTGCTCCAAGGTCCAATCCTTGTATGTCTTGGCAAAAGCAACCCTCCTCTTCCTTTGTCTCTCGGTTAAAGCTGGCTTTTTTTCTGGCAGCAACTTTCTCGTAGTCGAGGCGCTTCGACAGGTCTTCTTGGATCGTACAAACACTGACGTCGTTCAGCAATTTAGGGCTCTGTTCCTTCAGTTGCTTCACTGTTAAAGTTGGATTGGCATTAAGGCTTTGTTTTAAAACTAATAAAGTACGGTCAGGGATCTTCCGGGGGGGGGGGGGGGGGGAACCAGCATGGGAATGAGAAGGGATCTCGCCGCTACCTCGTTCTTGATCTTGGCCACCAACCGCCGCACTTTTCTCTCGTTTATGCCAGTGTTCTTAACAATTTCCTTCGTTGGAAGACCTAACTTATGACAAGTTATCACTCTAACAATATCATCGTGACTTGTACGGGGTTTAGACATCACTGGGGGGGTTTTGATACACAAAAATGCCATGCGAATGCACAAAAGAACGATCGCAACGCGGCCTTCTAAACCGAACACGACCTCACTTCACGACTTCCGGAGATACACTGGCTAGTTTCCACCCACGCAGATAAGTAGGTGATAACTTGGACAAAAAGGTGCCAATTAGTCAATTAGACTCAGTCGATTTTTTCCCTGATGCTCGTGATGACTCCGAAAGATGCGGAATGAAGTCCGCGCTGACTGTATATATATATATATATATATATAGTTACATATATATATATATATATATATGTAACTATACGGTATACACACACACACATATATATATATATATATATACATATATATATATATACACATATACAGTAATATATATATATATATATATGACAAAGCAGAATCGTGGGTCAGAAAATTAAGATAATGTTCAATATATATATATATATATATATGTATATATTTATGACAAAGCAGAAATGTGGGTCAGAAAATTAAGATAATGTTCAATGAAAATGCAGACACCAAGTGAATGTTATGGACGAACCTCGACAGACTGTTACTAAAGATACGAACGTGTTTTTTCATTACATACGACCAAAATTAAAAGAATGATAAGCATGGAATGAAGAGCTTTTGGAATACAAAATGATATTATGAAAAATAAAATGCCGCTTTCCCTAAATAGAAAAATAATTAATCAGATGATCTAACTTTTGTATCAGAAACTTGGAACCTTACTACAAGCCTTAAAGCATAAGCTATTTACAACTCAGGGAACTATGAAGAGAATATTAATGGGAATAACACAGATACACAGAAAAAGAGCAACATGGATACAAGAGCAAACTAAAAGAGAGGATATTCGAACATCTAAGAATAAGAAATGGACATGGTCAAGACATATAATGGGCATTAAGAATAAAAGAATTGATCCTTAGTGATTGCAAAAGAAGCAGGGGGAAGAAAGAGAAGACGATGGAATACAAATTACGAAAGTTTGCGGTGAGGACTGGCATTGAAAAATACCAGAAACAGACAGAAGTGGAGGGGACATGTCTGAGGCCTTTGTTCAGCAGGGGGACTAGTAACGGCTGATGATGATATACTCTTAATAAGAGATAAGGGTACCTTTACCCCACCTATCTTTTTTTTTTTTTTTTTTGCCACGAAAAGCCTATTCTCAAAACCCTCAAGTAATCTCTTCTTCACATATACTAACTATCCCCTTCTATTTTGTATTAACACATATTTCTCTCAATCTTTCGCACTGCATATTATTGCTAGCTAACCGGAAAAGCACGATACTAGGGCCAATGGCTTTCCTCTTTCCTTCGATATTCGCAATTACCATCTACGTCATGCGTGTCTAGATTCTCTCTCTCTCTCTCTCTCTCTCTCTCTCTCTCTCCTCATCTTACTAGTAGCACCTTTGGTATATCAATGGATTTGAGTGTGATCTCTCTCACATTCGCACACACATACAAGCCTTTTTGAACCCCCGTTATGGCCTGTACCCACCTATCTCTCTGATCTCTAACACACGCAGCCATTTATTTCTTTTCGTTAGAACCATTACTCTCTCTCTCTCTCTCTCTCTCTCTCTCTCTCTCTAGCTTTGTGGACTCTTCTCCGGTACAGCCTTTCGTGGCATAATAGTTACAACCGAGCGAGCTGACGAGCAAAGGCACCTGCCTTCGACCACGTGAAATGTTCAAGTTTTCCTTCCCCGAATCTCTAGGCTGATGTTAAGGGTGACATGACAACAGAAGGAGGAAGGGGAGGAGGAGGAGGAGGAGGTCCTCAGCTACCAAATACCAAAAGTCATAATGTGTAGAAGTAGGTGTATAATGACGACATTGGCGATGGAGAGGGGGGGCGATATCTGGCCGCAAGAGTGACGTAGCAGGAAAGGCTACGAGGCTTGGGAAAGAAGAGGGAGTTGCAGATAGAGAGATTGGAATATGTGCTGATGGGGTGAAGGGAATAGAACAAGATCAGGAAATAGCATGAAAGGCGTGGTAATTGGATATGGGCGTAAAGAGTGGAATAGCATAGGGTCGAAAATGGGCGAATATAGCGAGTTGGGGGGACGAAAAGGAAATAGAGCATAAAAAATGGATGAAATAAAGCAGGGCGAATTGGGATGGAAAGGAAGAAGAAAACAGGGGACTAATAGGGTGGAAATGGAATATGAATAAATGTGAAAGCAAGGGAAAAAAGATGGGGATTAACAAGGGGTTGCAGATGGAACATTGCAAAAAAGGAATATACGAGGAAGAACAAGAGAGCGGTTACTGCATTAAATATAAAACATTAAGATAATATTTTTTTCCCTCCTCACTGGAAGTAAGAGGGAAGGATTGCAAGATTGGAAAGGAGTGAAGGAATAGGCTGTTGCATTATTCAAGACATAAGCATAACCGCGAAAGAGCCAATGGCGGGAAGGATACTTAGGGAAGTGAAAAGAATCCTAATATATGACAGTAATAATTTAGAAATAGGGAAAGTTATATCATAGCAAAACAAAAATACTATGCAATAAGTGAAATAAGGTAATGATTGATAAACAAGGAAAAATGAAGATTATAATTTATCGAAAAAAAAAATAAAAAAATAAACTAACAGAGATGCAAATGACTGCTAATAAAGAACTTGGAAAATATGATTGGAATCTAAGTAAAGGAAAAAATCAATGTAAATATGAAAAAAATATGACGAAATATAATAAAAAAAAATACGTAAGTAAACTCAAAAAGAACCCAAAGGCAGTTTATTTGTATAAAATCGTTTCGTTGTAAAATTGTTAGCGCTGCTGAACGAACTGTCAAGTCTGGCCAAGCGTTAGAGTAGAGACCAATCCATACATAGTGGCTAAGCCTCCACGAGGAGGGGGGTAGGAGAGGGGAGAGGAGTAGGAGGGGGGGGGGGGGGGGGGTTTTAGGGGCGATTCCCAGACAGGAGGGTGAAGCGAGAGAAAGTAATGAAAGGGACACTGAAGAGTAAGAAGGGAAGATTGAAAATAAATAATGTTTTGATATCAAGTTTTCATGATTACGTCACTCACAAAAAAAGACAACTATAGCAAGTCACTGATATGAAAAGATTCCTGTAACTTTTTTTTTTTTTTCTTCACAATTTCGCTGTGTTGACTTTCTCGCTACAGATAGACAAAGCGACATTTGAATGATATGAATATTCAAGGCACGAACAGGTTTTGTTTACGAGCCAATGTTGTATGACATCCTACTTATTCTTGGATCTGAATGATGCTACGAGAGAGAGAGAGAGAGAGAGAGAGAGAGAGAGAGAGAGAGAGAGAGAGAGAGAGAGAGAGAGAGAGAGAGAGTGAATTTACTCTCAAAGGTTTTTGACTTCAAATGACCTCTTACGAAGGATGGCCACTTTGATAATTCATGAATCTCTCTAATTATTCCTTTATATTATTAGCGACATTTGTGGCTTTACATGTATTTATCAAATGTTTTATTATAAACAAAATTCTGAAGTTCATTCGTGTTTTCAATTCGTACATTTTCAAGGAGCTGAATAGTTAAATGACGGTTAAAATATGAAATGAAAGAAAATAAAGTTAACAGTTTCTACACACACCAAAGGCAGTGAAATGAACGAAAACACAAACTTAAAAGTCGGAAAAAATATCATCACAAGAGGAGTAATTATACGCGCGAGGAAATGAAAGAGAATCTGCATACTCTGCAAAACAGGAATAGTGGATTTCTTTAGATTATTTTGAAGTGCGACAGGAAAAGTAAATTTCTTTGGAAGCGTTGTCCCATGGTTTATCTTTAAGAATACAAGGGACTTCCGGGAAGACAAATAGTAGGAGAATCTTATGGATGTTCTCAGCTCGCGTCTAGGGAAAAAAAAAAAAAAAAAAAAAAAAAAAAAAACACTGCCGCTTCGTTCGTTCGTTCGTTTAAGAACGCCTTGCCTTATGCAAGACACGGGCTCTTGCGTCGGCAGCCCGTAAGCTACCGCTTCTTAAAAGTGGAAAAAGGTTACAAAAATCTGGTAAAACGACAGCGGTCTAATAGTGCTAAATGCTATTTATTTTGGATTTACATGCATACATATGAACACACACAAGTATGTGGATTCATATAGCAAAAAAAAAAAAAAAAAAAAAAAAAAAATAGCATGAATTGCTACACAAAGTGAAAATGGGACATTTCGTTGCAGATTAACAAAGCAAAAAAAGAAAAGAAAAAAAGGTAGTAGAAAAGAAAAGAAAGGATCAGACCCACTTGTTATGTTTTAGGGTCTTGAGGGAGACAATGATTTATTTATAATACTAATCTTTAAGGAGAAATTTATGATAAAAACTGTTTACTTTATGCTTAGAAAACGTATATACTGGTTTTGCAAAATACACAAATTTGCTCCCTATTTAATTTTTTTTCTTCTAATGGTCGCTCATGAATGGCAGAGGCAAGGGCCAGTGACATTGGCCTATCGAGCAGGACAATGCCCTAGAGACTGGACATATACACATATGATCAGCGTCCAAGTCCCCTCCCCACCCAAGCTAGGACCAGGGAGGGGCTAGGCAATGGCCGCTGATGACCTCAGTAGATAGACCTATAGGCTCCCTCATAGCTCAAAAGGATGGTGAGATTGCAGCGACCAAAGGAACTAACGAGTTTGAGCGGGACTCGAAACCCCAGTCTGGCGTTCACCAGTCAGGGACATTACCGCTTCGGCCACCACAACCCCATTTTTTAATTATAAATAAAATAGCAAAACATTAAAGATAATTATTAATAAATAACACACGATTTTGTTATGTGGAAATCATGCAAAATATGAAATTTAAATTATTCAATCAAACGTTTATACAATTAAAAACACAACTTCACCGTTGAAAATTTGCTCTAACTACTTCCATTGATTACGATTACTTTCCATTACAATTAAGAAAAAAAGAATGAAAATGAAAATCGCCCCGAGTTAATCATCTCTCAAGTGAGCGACCCATTCACATGACCAAATAATACCAGACTTAATTCACCTGTCCAATTAATCACAGCCTCGGATTTCCTGTTGCCCAAATAGCTCACCTGATCAGAGGGGTGAATGCATTTCGTTTACCATTTTTGCCTCTCACCTGATACTTACTTCCCTTTCTGGATTTTGTTTTCTAAGTTGCTTCGCGTTGTGAACTTTTAATTTTCCCTCTCACAGATCTTCTAATAAACCCAAATGATTTCTAGGTGGTTAAGAAATACAATGTCTTTATATTCCTTAACTCTAAAATGGTAATTAGCATACGGTATTTCAGATGACGTCATTTCCGATTCAGGATTTTGTTTTCTTGGTTGCTTCGCGTTGGGAACTATCATTTTCCCTTTCGTAGATCTTCTTATAAACCCAAATTATTTCTAGGTGGTTAAGAAATACAATGTCTTTATATTCCTTAACTCTAAAATGGTAATTAGCATAAGGTATTTCAGATGTTAATATTTCCGTTTCATGATTTTGTTTTCTAAGTTCCTTTGCATTGGGAACATTTATTTTTCTTCCCATGGATTTTCTTTAACCCCAAACGATTTTTAGATGATTAAGAAAAACAATGACCTTATATTTTTTTTAATTTGAAAATGTTAATTAGCATAAGGTTTTTAAGATGTCAATATTTCCGTTTGATGATTTTTTCCCAAAGCTACTTCGCGTTGGGAACTTTATTTTCCTTCCCGTGGATTTTCTAATAAACACAAATGATTTCTAGGTGATTAAGAAATGCAATGTCCTTATATTCCTGAATTTGAAAATGTTAATTAGCATAAGGTATTTCAGATGACGTCATTTCCGATTCAGGATTTTGTTTTCTTGGTTGCTTCGCGTTGGGAACTATCATTTTCCCTCTCATAGATCTTCTTATAAACCCAAATGATTTCTAGGTGGTTAAGAAATACAATGTCTTTATATTCCTTAATTCTAAAATGGTGATTAGCATAAGGTATTTCAGATGTTAATATTTCTGTTTCAGGATTTTGTTTTCCAAGTTCCTATGCATTGGGAACTTTTTATTTTCCTTCCCATGGATTTTCTTTTAACCCCAAACGATTTTTAGATGGTTAAGAAATACAATGACCTTATATTTTTTAATTTGAAAATGTTAATTAGCATAAGGTTTTTAAGATGTCAATATTTCCGTTTCATGATTATTTCCACCCAAAGTTGCTTTGCGTTGGAAACCTTTATTTTTCCCTCTAATAAAAGTTCTTATAACGAAAAGGACGTCTAGGTGATTAAGAAATAAAATGCCCTTATATTCCTTAATTATAAAATGTTAATTAGCATAAGCTACTTCAGATGACGTTAATATTTCAGTTTCATGATTTTTTCCTAAGTTACTTGGCCTTGGGAACTTTTATTTTCCCACTAATAAAAGTTCTTATGACCAAAATGACTTCTAGGTGATTAAGAATTAAAATGTCCATATAT
>NC_090740.1:136059464-136064464 GCF_036898095.1 Palaemon carinicauda | reverse complement strand
GAATCAAATGATTTCAAATCGTATGAAATATCAAATCATTTAAAATCGTATACAAAATCAAATGATTTCAAATTGTATATAAAATCCAATGATTTCAAATCGTATAAAATATCAAATTATTTAAAATCGTATACAAAATCAAATGATTTAAAATCGTGTACAAAATAAAATGATTTCAAATCGTCTTGGAGCATGATTCAGTTCAAAATGTTTATTTCAACATTATTGCTTTCACGTTTACGGTTATTTTATCCGATCGAATAAAGAAATGGTGGAAACGACTGAAAAATTACACAATTGGGGGATTCACTTCTATAACTAACGTTGATAAATTGCGAATGACCTTGAGTAATAGAAATATTAACAATACTCAAAATTCAATTCAATAGTAACAGCAGGTTTCCTCTTTATTTTACATAAACTTATTTCAGGTAATTTAACGATTGGAATAAATTGAAGTTGTCCGAGCTTTACCGGTGTTCCTATTTAACTGAGATTTAAAAAAAAAAAAAAAAAAAAAAAAAAAAAAAAAAAAAAAAAAAAAAAAAAAAAACAGACATACACTAATACAATCTCACGATTCACACAGTAATTATCAAACGTGTAGTACTCACATAATCAGCCATCTTAGACCATAGAACGTAAACCTTCCTCATTCACAACGTCACATACACATTTTTTCACAAAACATTTCTTACACAAAAAGAGTAGCAAAAAAGCCTTAAATTGCATCCGTGCTTAGGAAACAAAGGCTGAAGAAATTTTTACTGTGAGACCATACCCTACGAAGAAAATAAAATAATGAAATTTACGTAATTTAATTTCCCTGTAGCACAATACAAGAAACTGAAGAACCAGTAGGCCAAAAAAAAAAAAAAAAAAAAAAAAAAAAAAAAATTAGAAAAAAAATATAAATCTAAGGAGGCAATTGAGTTAAACTGATATGGTCGTAACTAGTAATGATTGTTTTTATAGATGTGGGAATTTATATTAACACTATTGATTAAAGGATGATATTGAAAAATGTGGGGGGGGAGAGAGAGAGAGAGAGAGAGAGAGAGAGAGAGAGAGAGAGAGAGAGAGAGAGAGAAAAAAAAAATTAAACAGAGAGAGAGAGAGAGAGAGAGAGAGAGAGAGAGAGAGAGAGAGAGAGAGAGAGAGAGAGAGAGAGAAATTAAACAGACAGGAGATGATAAGACAGAAAGAGTACTCAATTGGAGATTATATATATATATATATATATATATATATATATATATATATATATATATATATATATATATATATATATATATATATATATATATATATATGTATATATATGTGTGTGTGTGTTTGTCTGAGAGAGAGAGAGAGAGAGAGAGAGAGAGAGGAGAGAGAGAGAGAGAGAGAGAGAGAGAGAGAGAGAGAGAGAGAGAAAAGATCATTATCCAAACAAAAACAAAAACGCATAAGAATGTTTTCTTTTTTGCCCCTCATTACCAACAGATAAAATGTGCCTTATAAGTGGGTAAAGATTTCATGAGTATTTTACCTAAATAAACTATTAATTAATATAAAAAAAACTGAATGTTTTATGCAGTTTGTCATTTATTCTAATGATGAAACTTACTGGGCATATAAATTTTAGGAGTATGTCCAAATACTGGAAGTTTATACACCAATATGGGATTATATGATAGAAAAATGTGAATGCTGTACTATGTACTACGTGGTTTAAGGAAAATAATTACTACGAATGGTGCAATGAGTGGTATCTATATGTCAAGAGTATTAACCAATTTTCTAAGTGTATACAATGGTATGTGCGGAATTCTAAAGAGTGCCTTCTTTCGATCTATTCAGTATTCACATTCCAATTGTTTTATCTTGAATTATCTGAAACATGCATATCTAATAAAAACCTTTCTAAGCCTAAATTTGGTTATAACTATCTACAGAGAGAAAATGCTTTTTTTATTTATCTTTGCTCTCAGATGACGTCATACCAACCCCATTTTTCTTCTTCAAAACTACAGTCTTTTTGTAGTCTATTTATGAAATACCCGTTTTGATGTTGTTACTGTTTTTAAAATATTTTATTTCAATTATTCATCATATTTCAGATCGTTTATTTATTTCCTTATTTCGTTTCCTCACTTAGCTATTTTTTCCCTGTTGGGGCCCTTGGGCTTATGGCATCTTGCTTTTCCAAATAGGGTTGTAGCTTAGCTAGGAATAATAATAATAATAATAATAATAATAATAATAATAATAATAATAATAAAAACAATAACAATATTAATAATAATAATAATAAAGTTTCTTCGCAGATGTTACCAGCGAGTGATTTTCCTTGCCTCTAGTTCTCAAAATGGAATCGTATAAACACAAATTTCATCGAATCTCAAACGCACAAACAAACGACAAAGTTAAAACATCTTTTTTATCTTTTAAACGATATCTTAATTGCTCCTCTTATCAAGATTCAATCGCTCATCTCAAACTCCGAAAAAAAATATTTCTGATGAATCTTTATGTTTCTGTGATTTTCCTTAATAAACTTCTTTAAATATCTGTTTGTATATTCAGTCTCTGGTTGCTTCTTACATTCTATTATAAATTAATTGAGATATTTGTTCGATACTAATAATCATATTCACAAAAAGATTTATCAATTAAATTATACTTTAGATTATTTTGTATATATACGAGCTCTTGGTTGGAATATCTTTGTAACAATTGCAAAATAATAACAATCTCTCTCTCTCTCTCTCTCTCTCTCTCTCTCTCTCTCTCTCTCTCTCTCTCTCTTTTAGATTAAATATAATTGTAACAATAATCTATATATTTTATTTTCCTTCCAAATCTCGAACTTGCACGTCTCTCTCGTCATTCAAAATGATATCTCAACATCTGACGATATTTCCACTTTGATACGATTCCGTATCTCGTCACTTGTCTTGGGATTTACACCTGAAGACTGATTGACTGCCAACTCTGTTCTCCGGAGACGAGATGGGGTTTCAAGTTGAAGGGGAGAAGCGTGTTTACAGGATTGAAGGTTTAAAGGCCGCTCAAGAATGGCAGAGGTAAGGGACAATAACATTGCTATATCAAGCAGGGCAGTGCCCAAGAGACTGATCATATTACATATGAGCAGCGCCCAAAAGCCCCTCTCCTTCCAAGCTAGCACCAAGGAGAGCCAGGCAATGGCTGCTGGTGACTCAGCAGATAGACTTATAGGGTCCCCCTAAACCCCCATCCTTGGCTCACAAGGATGGCGATTTTGCAGCGACCAGAGGAACTTAACGAGTTTGAGCGGGACTCGAACCTCATTCTGGCAATTACCAGAAAAGGACACTACCACCAAGCCACCACAACTGTGAGTGATATTGAGGGATTAAGGAGGAAAAGGGGAGGGGATGGGGGAGTGAAGGAATGGAGAATAAGAGACCGAAATGCCACGCCAATAGAGAGAGATTTCTACACCCTTTGTTCTCCCATTTCCAGCTTATGAAAGCAAAGCCTCCGGGATGACCACAACAACTGGGGCCAATTCTGCTTGTTATCACCACCAATTCTTTAAACCTTTCCTTTGATATCGTTTAGGTTTTCTCTGTGATACGCTGGTGCCAAGCAAATCTGCTGGGGGAATGCTTTTGGTTGCTGCTTTCACCTTCAGGTATAATTCACAGGTCATACTTCAAAAGTTCAAACTTGCAGCAAAATGTTTTTATGTTGAACAGGCTGACATTATTGTTTTTTTTAAATGTTTTTATGTTGAACAGGCTGACATTATTGTTTTTATATGAAATATCTGTTTGGATGTTACTGTTTTTTAGATATCTTATTTTAATTCTTCATAATTTCTCATATTGGTTATTTATTTCCTTATTTCCTTTACCCACGAGGCTATTTTTCCCTGTTGTAGCCCTTGGGCTTATAGCATCTTGCTTTTCCAACTAGGGTTGTGGTTTGTCTAATAATGATAATAATAATAATAATTTCCTTACTTCCTTTCCTCTACTGGGATATTTTTCCCTGTTAGAGCCCTTGGGCTTATGGCATCTTGCTTTTCCAATTAGGGGTGTAGCTTAGCTAATAATAATAATAATAATAATAATAATAATAATAATAATAATAATAATAATAATAATAGTAATAATAATAATAATTTCCTTATTTCCTTTCTTCACTGGGTTATTTTTTCCCAGTTAGAGTCCTTGGGCTTCTAGCATCTTGCTTTTCCAATTTGGGCTTTAGCTTAGCTAGTAATAATAATAATAATAATAATAATAATAATAATAATAATAACAATAATAATAATAATAATAATAATAACGTTAGATGTGCGCTGAAGTTCAGGTCACTTTATAGTCCGCTTGAAGAAGTAATTCACCCAAAGCTGAGAAATGCACTCAGGGAAATACAAGCAGTTGGAAATAAAAGTAAATGACATCCGTGTTCGGTCGATTAAAAAAGAGACAAATCAATGTTTTCACACATTCATTTCCTTGTTTGTGCCATTTTATTTTATGCGGGATTTTCATTGTTACCGCTGCAGTATACTTTTTACAATATATATAAACAAAATATATGCTATTCTTCAGCGGATACATATTTTTTAAGTGGAGTATTTTGAAAATTATGTATACTTTATTTAGATGCAAAGTATTTTAGGAGAATATGGTATACAAAAATCCCTAGTCTCTCTCTCTCTCTCTCTCTCTCTCTCTCTCTCTCTCTCTCTCTCACCTAAGCTTGTGACAAAAAAAAATCTATGAAAATCAATGTTGAAGACAGGGTTTATGCTTCACGGGGGACATTAATTTTTCAAAGGCAAAACCTTGTAGCTCCTTTAAAGAGAAAAAGGTTTCATATTAGAAACATCAGCTCGAGAGAGGACTAATCTATCAATGTCGTCTGGTGTTACATCGACAAACCATTTCAAATATTCATTTTGACACTGCTTATGATATCAAGTTTTTTTCGTTCCATTCTATTTATTTATTTATCGA
>NC_090740.1:136054464-136056964 GCF_036898095.1 Palaemon carinicauda | reverse complement strand
ATATATATATATATATATATATATATATATATATATATATATATATATATATATATATATGTATATATATACAGTATATTTTATATATATATATATATATATATATATATATATATATATATATATATATATATATATATATATATATATATATATATATATATGCAAAAGCATCACGAGCTGCATATATATAAATCATATATGGACATTATAGCATTTACGTATATATGCATATATAATTAAATAATATCTCTACTGCAATATACATAATACAATTAATCAAAATAAATGAATATAAAGATCATATTAATTGTGTCATGCAAATTTCTGCCCCAATATTCTACCCTAAAGTGAATGGATTAAATTTTACCCATAGACTGTATATATATATATATATATATATATATATATATATATATATATATATATATATATACACATATATATATGTATCTACATATATAAATATATATATATATATATATATATATATATATATATATATTTATTTATTTATATATACATATACATATATATGCATATATATAAATATGCATATACCGATATAAAATGTATGTATATATATATATATATATATATATATATATATATATATATATATATATATATATCTATATATATACATATGCATATATATATATATATATATATATATATATATATATATATATATATATATATATATTCTGAGAGAGAGAGAGAGAGAGAGAGAGAGAGAGAGAGAAGAGAGAGAGAGAGAGAGAGAGAGAGAGAGAGAGAGAGAGAGAGAGAGAGAGCACTATAATATAAATTGATCAGAAATATCAGAAAATTAGTAGTTTGAGGTTAAAAAAAAAAAGAATCATTACATCAATGTCTATCTAGAGCATTGTTTGATAGACTTGAACAACGATATAAAGGGGCAGGAATTTTCTATGACTTCAATGACGTCACGTGTCACGTGACGTCACACAATCAAAACACACCTGAGTTACAACATGCCTCCAGATTGCAAAAAATTTCACACTCAGATTTGGAAAATAAATCTTGTCACGCGTACACATGCACTGGCGAGCAGAGGTTTTTAACAGGTGTTTTATTAAATTCAGTAATTGGTCGGTGTTTAAGATATTGTTATCATCCGTTTTTTTATGTGAACTGTTTTTTATTTTTTTTTTTTTTTTGAGGGGTTTTGGGAGGTATCAAAATCAACGCAGCATTTTTTTTTTATCTCTCTATCACTAATAGCTAAACGTTGGGGTCCGATTGAACTATTTCTAGCTACTAAAAGAAATGTGGTTCCATTTCAGGTGATGCGTTCCATGTCAACATCATTCCAGGGGATGAATGAGGATGATGCTGTGGAGGGAACAATGGTCCTCTAGTGGCGTTTTCGGGGATAGGGCCATATGTCTCTAGTAGGGTGGACTATAGTGTTTATAGCAATTGTTTAATTTTGTAGCAAGTATTTCTCTTGTAGAATATCATTGGATGATTGGTTCGGAGACCGTTGGATATGAGGTTTTTTAAAAAGATGTAATGTTCTTGTCTATTCAACTTTGTCCTTCCTACATAATTGTCTTAGTAGTTCAATGAGTACTTTCAACCTTTGGTTTGAGTTTTACGATTGAAAATGTCCATTTGAAATGAAGCGAGACTCCCTTGAAAAGACACAAGGAGGCTACCATAAGTTATTAACCGTAAAGTATAGAGAAAAGCTTATCTGGCGGCCAAAAAAAAATTAAGCTTGGAAAGATATACTTGGCAAGAGAGGGATGGCATATTGTAGTAAAATGTTGAGGGTGAAATAACTTGAATATCCTCGTTATAAGGACATATGAGTTTAACTTGTAATTCGACAAAACATTGGCACAGCAACAGTATGCAAACCATCCATAGTTATTCCAATAGGTGTGGGTTAAAGGTAATTTTTATATGTCTAGGATGTTTTGGCTAATTCATGACAATCTTTCAGTTACCAAGAGAAGCAAAAGATATCTCTACGAAGTGACTGAATGGACAGTAAGTCTTAAGCAATTCTATGCAAAAAAAATTTTATATATATATAAAAAAACCCTTCTATCAACCAGCAAATTTTGAAAAAAATATTGAAAAATTTAATATTAAAAACAACTTCTACTGTATACTTTACAAGGGCATTTTGTTTTCAATCTAGGAAAACTGGATTGCAATAGAGATCGTTTGGAAGACGCTTCAGGGAGCTAGTTATAAAGAATTGCATCTTAAACCACTTGAGGAAACTTACTACACTGTTAAAAATTTTCCGTAAAAAAAAAACGGTAAAAATCCTGGAATAATAGTTGCCAGGTACTTACCGTTTAAAAAAAAAAAAAACGGATATATTAACGTAAACGAGTGATATTACGGTCACCAACCCGTAAAAGATAATAACAAAGTAAGGTAAAACTACGGTCGCCTGTATTTAACTGAAATACGGCTGGGAACAGTATATTTCTAAGGAGACTTTACGATTAAAATT
>NC_090740.1:136029464-136049464 GCF_036898095.1 Palaemon carinicauda | reverse complement strand
CGAAGAATGAAGTCTTCACATGTCTGATGAGGCATCCCACATTACTTAAGGCCTAATGAACCTAATTTATATTCAATCCCTTAATTTAATCACCTATGCCAGACTTGGTCTTTCAATAGGCGAAACTTGAAACTAATCCGTCGCAACCAAGTTGGGCTAAAGTTTCCAATACGTCAAAATCCCAAAAGCCTTCCTTCGCAATTGGTTGGAAGACGAATCCTCCTCCTCCTCCTCCTCCTCCTCTTTCTCCCTCCCTCCTAAGGGACAGGAAATAAGAAGCTCCAGGAAATTGATTTAGGAGGCCCGATCCTAACCCACTTGGGGATGGCAAAAGTGAGGCAGAAAGAAGAGGCGACATTTTTCGATGGAGACGTTTGGTATTACGTCATACCTTAGCAAGGAACCTCTTTTGTTAATCTTGGGTTTCTCACAATTCGAAGGATAATCTTACAGTTGACTCTGCAGAGTTCGAAAGTATAAGGCACGATGCACATATTACTTTCTTTTCAGAAGGCATTCTGACATACTGATCTTAGTTTCCAGATAAAAATAAAATGCATTAAAAATTATTTTATCTACCTCAGTTTCTAAGGCAATGCCCTACTTGATAGGGCAATGTCGCTGTCCCTTGCCTCTGCCATTTATGAGCGGCCTTTAAACCTTTAAACGTACATTAGATGGCATGCAAGACAATTAGAAGAAAGTTGCATAGCAACAGATACTATAATAATAAATGAATAGAAAAAATAGATTTTATATGGTTGGATTTCTGTTCTGAATGGTTCGGCCAAACCCAGATGCTCCACACTCAAAGCGATATATACCAATATTTCTGATATCGAGATAAGGATTGGACATGAGATCAATTTTTTAATATTGCGTTTGAGAAATCATCTGGTAAACCTAATTTTAGGTTTGCTTAGCTACTGGGTTCATAAGAAAGAGACTGCCGAGTTACTACTGATGAATCCACTCAGTACCACCTAATCCAATTATAGTGTAGCCCTAATTAGTTGGTGAAGTCTTCTTATCACGATCTTAATAATCCTGAATCTAATCTGATCTGTGCCGACGAGCTCACAGCATACAGGAAATAACAATGGTCGTTGGAAAGATTGTCGAAGCCGCTTAAAACAAATTATCTGGAAAAAACAAAGGTTGGTTCCCCGAAAGTCTGCTTTATTTATCTTTTCAATTCGTCGACTTAAAAAGTGTTTACGTAAAACGCAAGATTTAACGGTAGCGCAGCTGTGAACAGACTAATCTCTGGATTTCCAGACCGTCTGGATTTCGTGGTAAAAATACTGTAGTACCCGAGCTCCCGGTGACGAAAAAAGAACGGATCAACGTTCATGGATGGCCAGTCACCAAAGATAATCCAAATAGGATTGTAAAGGTTACAAGACAAGACAGTAGAGAAAAAAGTAATACACACACACACACACACACATATATATATATATATTTATTTATATATATATATATATATATATATATATATATATATATATATATATATATATACACATATATACATATATATATATATATATATATATATATATATATATTTATTTATTTATATATATATACATATATATATATATATATATATATATATATATATATATATATATATATATATAAAATATAAGCTGTTTATATACATGCGTGTATTATATATATATATATATATATATATATATATATATATATATATATATATATATATATATATATAATACAAACTTGTATATATACAGTTTATACACACACACACATATATATATATACATATATATATATATATATATATATATATATATATATATATATATATATATATATATGCATACATACATACATACATACTAAAAGATCGACCAATGCAGAGCTTGGAAATAGGTTTGTGAGGAAATAAACTATTTTATCTTGTCTAAAAAAGTCAACAATTTATGAATATTGAATATGATTAAGGCAAATAATTTCTGACAAATTGTGTGTTAAAATGCAATGGCAGGAGGATAGGTAGCTTATCGTCCTTATCAAATTAATAATAATAATAATAATAATAATAATAATAATAATAATAATAATAATAATAATAATAATAATAATAATACTATGTACATAAAACCGAAAGTGAACAGAAATTTTATGAAAAACATAACCAAGAAATTAACTTTTAAAATAAATTCTCCATAAATAATTAAAAACAGAATATTTTTACTTTCATTAATAATGTAAAATTCCATGAACATTTTACGGGACATTTTGTATTTCCCTTACATAAAACTAAGATAAATATACGAATAGATATTTTAATCTAGATAATGTTTATTCAAATATCTACAAAAAGTCGGTATGCAAAATTAAAATCCATGAAAATTTTATGGAACATTTCCATTTTGTATTTCCCTTACATGAAACTAAGATGAATATCAGAATAGATATTATAATCCAGATAATGTTTATTCAGAATTCAGCAAATAGTCGGTATGCAAAATTAAATTCGCCAATGCATGAAATGTCTGCGAATGGCTGAACATCAAAATTTTTTGTCTGTAATCTAAGTAAAAAGTTGTTCAAGATAAATATCAGAATAGATATTATAATCCAGATAATGTTTATTCAGATATCTACAAATAGTCGGTATGCAAAATTAAATTCGCCAATGCAAGAAATGTCTGCGAATGGCTGAACATCAAAATTTTTTGTCTGTAATCTAAGTAAAAATTTGTTCAGGCATCACAACCAACTTGGGATTTGCAATATTTTATCTTTGGATGCTGTCAAGCTCGCAAATTCATGGTTCGTGGTAATGATAGCTTTCTTTCCTTTTGCTGACAGTTCAGACTGGTAACTGTTGCAGATTTTATTTGTTGCAATAACCAAAAGATAATAAAATGAAATGTTGAAAGTGAGGTATCAGCCGGCTGAACGCAGTTACAACTTCATCTGTTTTCGTTCCGTCAATTACTCATAAGAAAATATACCAAGAAATTCTATTTTGTTTGATCTCGAAATTCTCAGATTATTCAGTGGTGATCATAAACAAAAAAGTTTATAATTTAAAATATATCAATAAATTCTATTTTTTTATCACGAAATTCTCAGATTATCCAGTGGCATTCATAAACAAAAAAGTTTATAATTTAAAATATACGACGAAAATATATTTTGTTTTTACCACGAAATTCTAAAAGATTATCCTGTGGTGATCATAAACATAAAAGTTAACAATTTTAAATATACGACGAAAATATATTTTGTTTTTTACCACGAAATTCTTAAAGATTATCCTGTGGTGATCATAAACAAAAAAGTTTACAATTTAAAATATACGACGAAATTATATTTTGTTTTTACCATGAAATTCTAAAAGATTATCCTGTGGTGATCATAAACAAAAAAGTTTATAATTTTAAATATACGACGAAATTATATTTTGTTTTAACCACGAAATTCTAAAAGAGTATCCAGTGGTGATCATAAACAAAAAAGTTTATAATTCTAATTATAACACGAAATTATATTTTGTTTTTACCACGAAATTCTAAAAGATTATCCAGTGGTGATCATAAACAAAAAAGTTTATAATTTAAAATATACAACGAAATTATATTTTTTTGTTTACCACGAAATTCTAAAAGATTATCCAGTGATAATCATAAACAAACAAACTCATAATTTAAAAACCAAAGTAAAGTATGGACTCGCCACTTATCTGGAGCTATGGATAATCCAACGATCATTATAGATTAATGAGAAGCAAAGATGAGGACTGATGAGTTAATTGGTGTCAACACTCGTTGGTTTCTTTGTTTGAGAAAGATCAGAGATTAATTTGATAGGATTTATTCATTCTAATATTCTTATAACATGTTTATTTCTCTTTATTCATGAGAGTATTTAAATATGCATCGTGAAATAATAAGAGATGAACATTCATAACAGCGTATTTTGCTCATCAATAATTCACTTCGATAATGCTTAAGAGACCTTCTCCAGACATAGTCTAGACAACGCAATTGTCACCACAAATCTTAAACTTGATCCATAACTTTCGATCGTTAAGGATACCAATTAAGAAGATAGAAAACGTCCTTAATTTGGTATAATGACTCCAAGTCAATTTATTTCGTGTCATTAGGATACCTAAAATAATTTCGTCGTTTTACTCTGTAATCAATATTCGAGAAGGAAAATTAACGACATTGTAACTTAGGGAGGGCAATATTACTCGATCTTCAATGGAAAAAAATGAAAGCAAAAAGAATGGATTCGCGTCATTTTATATAACTGCTTTTAATTGTATTAAAAGCAGCTTACTAACAAATGCTGGTGGTACCATAACGCTAAATTTTACATAATTCTGAAGATTAAAATTTTTTCTACAATTATGATACCGAATCGTAAATTCGATTCTAAAGTATAACAATGCCATTGAAATGGAACCCAGCTCACGCGCAACGGTACTTCGAACTTCCAGAAAAGCCACTGTGCTCGGGAAAACCTTAACTCCCGAACCTCCTTTAACTTATGGCACTCAACTTCGGTGTTATATAATAACTTTGGGGCGGCTGGAGAACGAGATTAAAGTGATTTGTGAGCTGCCACTCAGGCAAGAGGGTTGTTTGCTCTGGGTAATGGAAGGCATGCTTAATTACCCCTAACTCGTGGACTACAGTCTCTGAGGCTCTCAGAGAATTCTGTGGTTATACGACATGAATGTAACACACCACCTGTATGTCTGACGTTTCGCTTACCTCATAAGTTCGATTTCTGAAAACGTGCGCTTCACTTGCAATTCACGTATGATTATCCCACTCATTGCGTGCGACAGAAGTACAGACCTTACGTGCTCCTTACTTCTTCCTACTTCCTAAAAGGCTCACAGACCACCTGGAGGCCTCACTTTTAGAACTAGACACACCCACTCATTAAGTACTTAAGTTTCTCTTTTTTTTTTTTTTGTTGTATGAATTTAAATAAGCACCGATTGTCCAGTACTATGTGCTGTGTATTACTTAGAAGTAATTGAAATTAAAATGAAATCCAGCAGTTTGTTACCGGTCGAGGCCAATACCGGCAAATCAACGTTTTTTCCTTAGATTGCTAAAAGATATATATATATATTGTATATATATATATATATATATATATATATATATATATATATATATATATATATATAAAATCATTACTACGTATTTACTTTCTTGTAATCTACGATGTACTGGACGTAAATATAGTATATATAAAGAGCTAAACTCTTTGTACTGAAAAAATAACATGCATACACAGATATATATGTCTACATATTTTCACGTGTATATATACTGTATATACATACGCAAATATGTTTACAATAGACAGAATATATTCAGATATATAGAGAAGACGATGTATTGACGAGTTAAGAAAATTTGCTGGTATAGACTGGCATAGAAAGACCATAAACAGACGCGAGTGGAAGGAAATGTCTGAGGCCTTTGTTCTTCAGTGGACTAGGTACGGCTGATGATGAGGATGGTATATACAAATATGCATACGTATGTACTGTATGCATATAAACTAGCTTATATATATATATATATATATATATATATATATATATATATATATATATATATATATATATATATATATAGATTGTCTGTCTTCATTTACACTAATCAATAATTTTGTAAAGTTTATAATTAACTGTTGGTAGAGGAGTCAAACAGGGATGTTCCCTATCACCAATTCTCTTCAACAACTATGCAGAAGCAATGATGAAAGAGCCACTGGAAGATCTGGAAGATGGCTTAAAAGGTGAGAGGAGAAAATAGTGAAAACTATAATGTTCGCTGATGACAAGGCAGTTGTTTCTAGCAAAAAAGAAGATTTACAGAGGATGATAAATAACATAAAAATGACAGCAGGAAAGTATGGAATGAAATTAAATATATCTAATACCAAGGTAATGAGAATTGCAAGAAGACAAGGACCTCCAATAAACATGCAGATTGGAGATGAGGCTGTGGCGGAAGTCTGTCATTATATCACAGCAAGGAAATTACAGTAAAGAGATAAAAGCAGAATGGCCCAAGGTAAGGTAGCTTTTGAGAGACGAACATTAACTGGAAAACTGAAAATGGAACGTAAAAAAAAAAAGATTTGTAAAAAGTTTCATATGGAGTGTAGCATTGTACGGTTCTGGTCTAAAAAAAGCAACAGACAAGAAACATCTGGAAGCATTTGAAATGTGGATATGGAGGAGGATGCTGAGAATAAGTTGGAGAGACCACAAGATAAATGAAGAAGTACTGAGAATAGTTGGAAAGAGAACCGTTATTACAACAATAAAGAGAAGGAAAAAAAAACTAGATAAGACACATTTTAAGAGGAGATGGGTTACTGAAGGACATTGTAGACGGTAAATTTGAAGGCGAAAGACCAAGAGGAAGGAAAACGAAGTCAAGGCTAGATGACCTGAAGGAAGGGAGAAGGTACCACGAGCTAAAAGAGGTGGCCATGAATAGGATATTAGGGAGAGCGCCTAATCCATGAAAGGACCTGTCTTAGTACAGAACAATATAGTAGTAGTAGTTTCCAGAGGACAAAGCTACTTGTTTTTAGAGAAACAAATGAAAACGCTTTTTTTTTAACTTAAGAAATGATTCCCAATTCCTTACACCACACTTGTTTCCTGAACCAAATCTACCTCCAGGGTAGACCATCACCAGAAAAGCAATAACGTTTAAAACTAGAGGGGCACTCGGTTGAGAGCATTCTTTCACCACGCCAAACAGTCTTATTTTGCTCTTAACTTCACCGCGTACTTGTACTTCAATGTATTTTCTTCAAAATCTAATGGTTTTGTCTTTGGGTCGTTTACCAAATAGCCCCGTGTTTCAATGAAATTGGTTCAGTACTGTTTGCGTAATGTTGTTCACAAACAAAAATTTAACTGCTAACAAAATATGTGCCTGTTACTTAACATTGCGATTATTTTCAAAGTATTGCTGGATACTTGTATTTTGATGTACTTTATCCAAAATGTTACAGATTCATCCTTGGGTCATACCTAACATGACTACCAAGTTTGGTTAAATTCGGAACAGTAGTTTTTGTGTATGTGTAAAGTTGCTTAAAAAATAAACTAACAAAGACTAAACATACTCTATTTTGGCAAAGGCAATGAGATTTCTAACCAAAGAAATATTTCTAGTTGGAATAAAGCTTCCAAAATCCTGTCGGGATTGGTACTCTAATCTTTCTCTTGTCTTGGCGTCTCCCAACTTGTGAACAAATGAACACTTCTGAATAAACTTCACAAGAAAGCACCCTGATAAGTGTCTTCAACCAACCTGAATGAAGCTTGTCGATTTGAAACGGGTCACGCAATGACCTACCTTGTTCCCAACTTCTTACAAACGCTGTACACGTTAAAGTATTATTGGGTTGCCAAGTTACGGAATTCAGCTAAAGTTTGAGCAGATCAGGCCGAGTCGCAAAAGTTTCACGACTGTATTGCACATTCTAACTTAGCAGTGGCGAACTGGACATATATCAATCGTAGGCCTACCGGAAGTTTACAATAAGCAACCGGTAATGGTCGCGTTTAGTCTGGCTTAGTCGGGATAATTTTGGCTCACTCAAAAGTTAAATTACGGCCTATAATCGCAAAACTTTCTTCACACCGCAAGTTTTGACGACAACCGAACGACAGAAGCAGGATAAAATGTACAATTCATGCAAGGGTTCCTTCAAATCCTCACAAATGAATACAAACAATTTTAGATCCCTCCAGTGCAACCATAAGTCAAAGAGACCGAGCCATGAGAACAAGTGATTGCGCATGAAAAGATAATGCAAATTAATGTTGATCTGATAATGCATAAAACTAGGCCAATTTTCATTCAGCTCATTAATTTAACTCGGCTCATCCAGCTATAGACTTATACGCTCAAATGATTATTCATATGGTGAAGCTAACATACACTATACTCAATCTTTTTTTTTTTTTTTTTCTTTTTAAATGAGGCGCATTTGCACTGACTCGCAGGAGTTCCCTTTTAGCTCGGAAAAGTTTCCTACTACCTGATTGGTTAGAATGATTTTGCCCAACCAATCAGCTAGTAGGAAACTTTTCCGAGCAAATGCGCTTTATTAAAAAAATTGATTATAGGAAGTGAGTCGAAACCATTTGCACAAAGACTCCTTATTCTGATAATAAAATTATTCAAGGCAAATACTGTGATTATAGATTATTTCTATCAAACAGTTCCGATGATAGACTAAAAGAAAATAGAACAAGATCATTGAGCTAATCAAAATGGGACGGATTACCGTATTCAAGAACTCAATATGGGGAAGCACATTAAGTGCATTATCAATTAAAGGTTACGGCACAAAATTGGAGATCACAGTAACCTTACCAATTATGATTTATAATTTATGGAACAACAAATAAGAACAACCCCCCCCCCAAAAAAAAAAAAGAAAAAAAAAAAGAAAAAAAAAACTTATTGGCAAGCAAGATGTTTAAATGTAACTGATCCAACAGAATTAGCTTAAAAGTGAGCGTGCCAAGGGTCCGAAATGATTCTGTAAAAGGGTAGGCTACGACTCAAATTTAACGAATTTAAAGCCACTTGGTAAATGTGACCCACAAGTCTATCTTCCTCTTCAGCGAAGATGTGCTCGTTACTTGAAAACAATGTTTTTTATTTTTTTTTATTTTTGACTGATAAGAAAGTTGGGTGTTGAAGAATGATAGCAAATTGCCCTTCAGCGGTCATAAGAAAAAAACAAAAAAATTTCTTTATCCAGGTCATTGGTAAGCTAAATTTTGCTTAAAAATAAATATTTTTCTCAATTTTTTAAACTGATATTTCTGCAAACTATTACGGATTTTATAGGCAATTTAGCTATACACTGAGCTGACATAAAATTCTTAAATTTTAACATCAAGAAACAATTTTGTTGTAATGATATTTATCATAATTGATTTTTAACGTTAAATTATATATATTGTGATATTCATTACCTCTAGGGTACAGAGACCTTCATATAATTCTAATACGCATTTATAATTACCATTCATAAATGAAATCATGTATATAGACTTTTTTACTTTTTAGAGTGCAGTTAAAATACATCAGGGAACTTTCATATAATTTTAATACGCATCTACAATTACCATTCATAAATGAAATGACGTATAGAGACTTTTTTACTTTTTGGAGTACAGTTAAAAATACGCCAGGGAACTTTCGTAAACCGGCTGAGGTCTCATTTCCGTCCACTAATGGGTCTTTCTAAGATACAATGCCAGGTAAAAGTGCGTTCTCATGACACAAAAATAAATACAAACAATACGACTTCCAAATTCGAGAAAAATTTTACGATATACTATCGCAATAGTGAAGTATTTTTGGGTATTAATAAATTAAAACCGCAATTGAAAAACTTCTCAAGTAGATTCCAACAAAACTTCTCTGATAATTCTAAGCCATTTCCGTTTAAAGAAATCAACCCAGGACTCGTTAAGTCAAAAAAAAAAAAAAAAAAAAAAAACATTTGTCATATAAAAGCAATGGGAATAAAAATCATGCCCATAAGGAAATCTCTTTGATAAAGGTGCACAAAGGTTTTGAATGAACTATTCTGAAAACAGGACTACGGACATATTTTTCATAGCTGAGGGTAGAATCATAAAATATCATAGAACTGCCCCAAGATGGTTCTGATAATTCAGTTGAAAATTATTATTCTTCGTATCACTTAAAATGGGTCACTGAATGGATCAGCGTACTTTAAATAGTCAAATAAATGATAGATGGATGAAAATAGTGTCCTGCGGAAAAAAAAAAAAAAAAAACACTGAAGAATCTACTTTACTGAGGTTTACTTTTATTGTATACCCTTTTGCATTGTGACATTATTAAGAATTGTAAACAACTGGTAAGAGGAGCGAAAGTTCAAATCAAACTCAAAAGTCAATAATTGTGAAAGCAACCCATTTTGTCCCTTGCTTTTTTGCCTAGTGCAAGTGTCACAAGAGGCCATTTGGAACTTGATTTCAGCTTTCAGATTTCCGCAGCATTTGAAATTTCTAGGCAGTTTCAAACGATGATGCTAATGTTAATCTAAAAACTACGCCAGGATGAAAAATAAAATACTGACAATAAAACTAGGTTACGTATTTGTGATAATTATCACAACATTTATATAGAAATGCACTGAAAAAAAATATATGCTTTAGTAGTAACAATAGAAGAGATGGTGCTGTTGACAACAACAAGAAAAAATATATACAAACCCTATAACCTCAATGTCTTATGAGGAAGAAATGAAAATAAAAGAACCGAATATTTTGAGAAATAAAAAACGTTCTATTCAAACCAGCTACGATTGGAAACGGGAATAGGGAATAGATGGTTATGGGAGGAAGAAGGTCGCCAGGTCATGAAATGGGAATGACTTGGAATAAGGCGAGAAAAGATATAAGAAAAGTAACACTAAAAATAGGAAATGTCAATAAACCATTTTCATTTTGGGAACGACAGAAAAGTATTGAAGGAAAATAAACATTTCTGTAATAGAATCTTCATTAAAAGAGGAGGACAGTTTCGACAGTCTTTCATAGAAACGAAAGGGGGAGAGGGAGAAGGTGGATAAGAAAACTTGAGGATGAAAGAGAGGGGAGAGGGTGCTGAAACGAACAGAGAATGGGAGAAAAAAGGTGGAAGAAGAATCAGAACGAAGAGAAGGGTGGATAGAAAATGAAAAAAAATGAAAAGGAAGAATAAGTGGTACAAAACTCAGAAGAGTAATAGAGAGGAGTCAAATAGTGAGCGAATTCGTAATTTTGGAAAGAGTCAAAAAGAGGGAAAATAAGAAAGGGATACAGACCGTATTTAGTTGTGAAAGATATGAACCAATAATAATAAGGATGATAATATTCATGAACAACTAAAAACAATATATCCATCGTTATTTCAAACGGCTTACTATTGAAAAAAATCCCACCACATTGCCAGATTCCCACTATATCAGAGAGCGTGAATAGGGCTAATAACTGCAAATTAAATCATTATTAAATTATAATGCCAGGTCAAACAACAACAACAACAACAAATTCAGACGTTTCTAGTCAACTACAGGACACAAGCCTCAACGTATCCTTATTCATGTCTGGGGTTGGCCGGTTTTCATCACCACTCTGGCCAACTGGGGATTGTTGATGGAGGGAGACTTTTGGTCGACCACTAACAGCAAACCGACTTAGTATGGATGGACGTGACTAGTACAGCTTTGCTGATCATGGCGATGCACAAACCCTTTCCCATTCAGACAATAACAGTAGATAATAAATGTAGAAACCACAAAAGAGTGAGAAAATATAGAAAATGATAACACATAAGCTAAGGAAAATAGAATGAAAGATTGAAAAGGAATTAAGGTTATTAACAGGAAATCAAACCTCTTATTCTTACTGGATAAACCAATGCCAATAGAAAAACTAAGGGGCAAGCTTTTATCATCATTTTATAACGCGTTACCTTTTAGCAATTAAGGTACCTGGTTAAAGGTTTTAAGGCCGATCATGAATGGCAGAGGCAAGGGACAGTGACATTGCCCTATCGAGCAAGACAATTCCATAGAGACTGACCATATAAACATATGATCAGCGCCAAAGCCCCCTCTCCACCCAAGCTAGGACTAAGGAGGGCCAGGCAATGGCTGTTGATGGGGACAGTGATATTGCCCTATCAAGCAGGACAATTCCATAGACACTGACCATATAAACATATGATCAGTGCCAAAGCCCCCTCTCCACCCAAGTTAGGACTAAGGAGGGCCAGGCAATGGCTGCTGATGACTCAGCAGATAGGCCCATAGGCTCCCCCAAACCCTCCATCCTTAGCTCATAAGAATGACGAGGTAACAGCGACCAGAGACACTAACGAATTTGAGCGGGACTCGAGCCCCAGTCTGGCGTTCACCAGTCAGAGACGTTACTACATCGGCCACCACAACCAAAATTGTTTTAGAAATGGAAGCATAATATTAAAGGCAAAGATATTATCTTCAACATCTGGCAGAGAAAAGAACCAACGTCTCTTCTTCCGAGAGTCTCAGCATCCAACATTCGGAATTCCCGAGAGGGAAGCAGCTCTCACTTGTACATTTATTTGCTGACTCTCAGTGCAATAAAAGTGTTTCCCACTCGGGGTGGCCAGGATTCGATCTTAAGTGCCCCAGGGAGAGAGAGAGAGGGAGGCGTCGGAGGCACAGAAATGGTTTCTTGAAAGAATTAAATGGTGCCGACAGAATTAGATGAGATTTTTAAAAGACCTGTCAGGGAAGGGAAGGATAACATCTCAATAACAGGATTGAAGACACCCTGTAAGTTACCGTGACTGGCCGTCTTTGTTCTTTTTGGAGAAATGAAATGTCGGGCGTACCATTGGTATATGAACTGTTCAAGGAAGAAGACGGAAATCAGTAAATGAGACAATCTTACGCCAGCCCCGAAGTCTAATGAAATATTTTGAAAACATTTTAATTCACATTTAGATATAAAAAATTACTGTTTTAATATCCCTATGTACAATAATAAAAATTGCCGTAAAAAAAAACGGTAAAAATCCTGGCATGAATGTTTCCAGACATTCACCATTTTAAAAACGTATACATTGAAAAAGGAGTGATACTACGGTCACCAACCCGTAAAAGATAATAACAAAGTATGGTAAAATTACGGTCGCCTGTATTTTACAGATATACGGCTGAGAAGAGTATATTTTTACGCAGAATTTGCGATTAAAATTAAGTTTTTTTAACAGTGTATCTTAGCTCCGGAAGAAAACTGTACAATGATTGTGGGAGGAGATATGAACATTAAACAGTTAAGCCCTTCAAAGAATTCTGGGGAAGGACGGAAGTCTTCCCCTTTCTATGCACCAAATGGCTAAAAGAAAGTTGGAATATAAATGAATTTCATAAAATTCTGTTATGGGAAGAATTTTTAGAATGAGTGACAAAGAGCACTATCAAAATCTGAAGCAAAATGATAGAATTAGTAATTTTTAAAGGTTTAAACGCCACTCATGAATGGCATTGGCAAGGGACAGTGATACTGCCCTATCAAGCAGGACAATGCCCTAGAAACTTACCATATATACACATATGATCAGCGTCCAAGACCCTTCTCCATCTAAGCTAGCATCAAGGAGGGCCAGGCAATGGCTGCTGAGGACTCAACAGATAGACCTATAGGCTCCCCCTAAACCCTCCATCCTTAGGCCACAAGAATGGTAAGGTTTCAGACACTAATGGCACTAATGAGACTGAGCGGGACTCGAACCCCCGACTAGAAAATACCAGGCAGAGACGTTACCAATCAGACCACAAAAACCATATCGTGAAAAGTTCAGGTAAGTGAATAAAAGTAGCAATCAAAACTTTCGCTAAAATACTGGTATGCCAAAATAACAACAACGATCAAGCAGTTAATATCAAGTAAAAAGAAGCTCACCTGAGAGATGAACATTTAATTCGAGTTTAAGTGTTTACAATGAAATTGGCACTTCATAATTCTTGCAGAAGGATTAACGAAGTATTTTAGAATGTCAATCGAAGTTATCAGAAATTTATATTAAAATTTGCCTTTAGAAATGGAATAACATTTACGTAGTAATATTCAACAGTGGCATATTCGACACAGAGAGGATATTTAAAAACGTAAACAACAATAACTGGAATTAAACGAATTATTATTATTATTATTATTATTATTATTATTATTATTATTATTATTATTATTATTATTATGATTTGCTAAGCAACAAGCCTAGTTGGAAAAGCAGGATGCTATAAGCCCGAGGGCTCCAACAGGGTAAATAGCCTAGTGTGGAAAGGCAATGAGGAAACAAGAAAAGTGATTAACAGTTAACATATAAGAGTAACAACGTTAAAGTAAATATTTCTTATATAAAATATAAAAATTTTAACAAAACAAGAGGAAGAGAAATTAGATAAAATGGTGTGCCCGAACGTACCCTCAAGCAAGAGAACTCTAACCTAAGACATTGGAAGACCATGGTACAGAGGCTATGGCACTACCCAAGACTAGGATGAAAAGATTACGAGATAAAAATGTGAATAAATACAAACTGGTTTCTTTTCGAATCAGCGAACAAATAAAGCAAAAGGATTTTAAGAACAAGCTTTCTAGACAATTATACGAACCAATTAAGAATATCGCATAACATTGGTATTTGTCATCGATATTTGTCAAATGACACAATGGCGGAAAACGAAGGAAGATTCGGACCAGAATCTGTATGTCCCAATCCAAAGGAATTCGATAAGTTTTCCTACTCAAAATATGAAGGGAAGCCACAAAAAATCGTTTGTTTATAAATACATACATAAATATATATATATATATATATATATATATATATATATATATATATATATATATATATATATATATGATAAATTTTGCACATTTAAACGTGTTTTTCATATTTAAAATAAGCCATATATATTAATACATTAAAGTACGAAAAACCTGAATTCGACAGGTATATGTACAGAAGAATTGTCATTGACTTTTATATTTCTTCGTGGCTGAGTGGTATGGTCAATGGCATACAGGTATTCTGGACCAGGGTTCAAAACCAAGCCGGTCAGATACTACAATCTTTAAGTGATTTCACCTGGGGCTCTGATCCCGAGGTCGTTAAGAGAATCCAGACTTTAATGAATTAATATATATGACTTATTTGAAATATATATATATATATATATATATATATATATATATATATATATATATATATGTATATATATATATATATATATATATATATATATATATATATATATATATATATATATATATATATATATATATATATATATATGTATAATACGACAGTAAACCAGGTTATAAGGTCCAGACCAGTTTGTGTATCAAAGAATTCTATAAATAATTTGGAGAATGTCTTAATGGAGACGAAATCGGTGAGTACATTTTCTCATGTTCTATTTCAATAATTGTGTTTTTGTATTCAAATATCGTTACATCTTATTTCATAGAGTTAAGCCCACACAAATACATACATATATATACAGTACATATATGTATATATGTATATATATATATACACACATACATACATATATACATATAATATCTATTTATGAATATATACAGCTTATATATATATATATATATATATATATATATATATATATATATATATATATATATATATACATACATACATATATCTATATATATTTATATAAATATATATATATATATATATATATATATATATATATATATATATATATGTATATATATATATATATATATATATATATATATATATATATATATATATATATATATATCAAGGACTACTAATACATATATATACATAAATATATTTTTACATATATATATATATATATATATATATATATATATATATATATATATTTATATAAATATATCCTGTATGCATGAACAATTATAAAGACATATACAAATGAGGTATTTACTGTTCATACATGACCGTATAAACACAATTCGCGCGCTTATAAACATAGCACGAATAACATTTAAATGCCTCGACAATACATGTAAATTTATTGAAGGCGTTAAACGCTGTTCATTTAAAAAGATTAGCAGAGGGACACTGGACAACACAGCATTAACAGGGTCTATATTTGTCCCTCCTGTTCATTTGTATTTGCGTGGGATATGATTAAAAACGCCACGCGTGAGACTGATTGGCTAAATTTATTGCTTACCTAAAATACGTTAAGTTTGTTGAAATGCAAATAATGATGTATTGTACATATAGATATATAATTGATGGAATTAATTTTCTGCGCGTTTATCTTTCTATCTATTTATCTACCTACACGTGTATGTATGCATATATATATATATATATATATATATATATATATATATATATATATATATATATATGTATATATATACACACTATATATACATATATATATATGTATGTATATATATATATATATATATATATATATATATATATATATATATATATATATATGTGTACATATAAATACATACACATCGATTTCTGTGTTTGTGTATCAAACTATATATATATATATATATATATATATATATATATATATATATATATATATATATATATAATATATATATACACACACTATATATACACACACACACACACACATATATATATATATATATATATATATATACTGTATATATATGAGTGTGTATATAAATACTATATGAGTGTGTATATAAATACATACATATCTATTTATGTGTTTGTGTATCAATACACACATAATATCCATATATGTAATCATAAATATAAACACAAACAGTATATACAATATATAGACATACAGAAAGATAAATAGACAGATTGGCTGAGACACGCACCAAAATTTTCGTCGGTCTCATTTCTTTGTATTTGTCATAATCATTTTTATAGCTAGTTACATTTCTAATACTCTTAAGAAACCTGCCATGAACCTAAATCCTAATTCAATTACTAGTTATCACCTTGATTCTGAAAAATATAATCGATAGTAGATCATTTTTCCTAACAAATTAATTCTGAATTACTCGAAATGGACTCTTGACCTTGTGGGAATTATTATTTAGTTTTTTATACAAAATTTCAAGCTTTCGAATGGGCTTAGAAAATAATTACCTTTGCCTATTTATGTGCACTTATATGATGTCCAGGAGCATGTTTATGTATATGTATTTAATACAAGTATGTGTGTGTGTATGCATTCTGGTATGAGCACATGTGTACATGGTGGAAGATGTATACAGAGTGGATATAAGTTGTTCACTTAGCTTTCATGTAGCTGCTATAAGGAATGAGAACTATTTGGCATCTAACATTTTAAATACAGCACTAGCTACACAATTGGGTAAAGAAGCCGTCCACAGTGGAAAGTTGTGAACCATAGCGTAATATGGTATGAAGCCTAACCTCTACTACTAAAAGCAGGACTCAGGTTAGCCTGTCAAGTTTAGTTGAGTGATGCTAATACTGGACATAAATCGCCGTACGGTGGTCCGTAGCATGATTTCGAAGAGTTAAAATGATCCCAATTAACGTATTATAAATTTATAATATGGACAACGATACAAAGATCTGGATCAAAGTGTAAAGATTTATGGTTCAAAGGCATTTTGATAATCAATGCTTTCGTATCTTGAATGAAAAATGGTTACGTATTGATTCAGGGAAAACTCAAAAGATATATTTTTTTAATACAGCTAAACTAATGAATTCAGTGCCAACCTCCACTCCAGTACAACTTATGAATTTTATTGAATGGTAATACATGGAGCTTTCAGTTTTATCCATAAGCCGGAAATAACGTTTCCAGATTTAATCCAGCAGACATAAGCTGGGTCCTTAACACCTGAAATCATTATGTCAGAATATAAACCTCTTTTGTTATTAAACAGACTTTACAAAATAATAAACGGAATTCGTAATTGGGTAAAGCATACTGTACTCTAAAAATGGCAATAGAGAATATCATAAAGGGACACCTAGGTTTTCCTTATTCGTATTCTTTGATGCTCTTCGATGAGGAATACCTCTGATCATTTCGAAGACAGAAGTCTGTCATTGGCAACAATGTGATGAGATGATATTAAATCGATGGCACCAACTACGTTACAGCAACGATGTTTACACAATAAAATTGCATACTAAGGTACAGAAAAAGCATATGAAAGGATTACTTTTATTCCCTTTTATCGAGAGGTCGAGGTTTGCTGCGTCAACTATTTCATTGTTCCGAGTAATATAATTGTGAATAATTTTGGGAAAAACTGCAAAATTCAGTTTGATATTGTCTTAATATCATAAAGAAGAAAAACCATATTTGTTGTGTTGACACTACCGTTTAAAATATCATAAAATACTCTTCTAATAATTTGTATCATTGTACTTACACAAAAATGACCGTGTCTATTCTTATTATCATTAGTATCATCCCGACAGAGATCATCTGTCGATGCCAAACGCCTCGATGAATTATTAACCACTTTATATGTCCAACCTATACCGACTCCAATTATCTGCCGACCTCCTACTATCCAATTCCAAATAGAAAAATCTTTCCAGGAACATGACCGTCGAGAAGACAGTTGGATAAATTGTGAATATACTCCCTGGAGACTACGACACCAAAACTTAACACCACACAAGAAGGCTTCTATAACGCGCTGCACTGACAGACTTGTGATGGGGTCCAATTTGGGTGTGCTCTTTGGTAGCTTTTACCTTGGGCTTAAGGAAGACAAGGACCACTGCAAGATCCCTATGGCCTTCACTTACCATCTTTATATTGACGAATCGTCCGTCAGGTTTGAGTTCGAGGTGAAACTCGAAACAATATCTGTCCGCTGTTTTGAATGTGAGAGAAATTCAAAGGATAATTTTCGCTTCTTTGAGTTACGGGTAACCTTTACCCTTAAAGGATACTGCACGTCAATATACACCAAGATCACCTGGAAACTAACCAATGGATAAAGGCCAACCAGCCTCTAGTGAATAACAGTTTCTCAAAGAAGGCGATCGAAAAGTATAAGAGACAAATCGCAAGGAAGCGGTACGGAGAAGTAGACAACACAATATTCACTAAAAGACTCAGGAATACTATCTTAAGGGCAGGGAACATTGCATCGCAATAATGGAGAGAAGAAACCGATCAAGAATGTGCTAAATTTCTGACATGTAAAAATGGTTTTAGTTAATTCTTAGAAGTACCGTCGCTTGGCCAATATCCTTCTGAAGAATAATCCCAAGTAATGGTAGCTTAGTGGAAACATCTGCGACTCGCAGACTCGTAATCTAATGGACATGAATTCAAAATCCCTTGACATATTCAACGGGAAAATCCCAATATTGTCTTGTAAGCTAGGGATAGGCGGGGGCTGTAGGTCTACGTGCTGATGTATGAACAGCAATTACCTGGTCCTTCCTAGTCCTAACTTGGGTGGAGAGGGGCTCGATCTCTAAATCATTGTGCGACAGCCTAATGATCTATCCCTAGACCCTGCCGCTCATAAGCAATTTTTAAACCTTTAAACGTCACATTCCTTGAGAAGACGTAATGTTGCTTATGATTTTAAAAGTAGAGTATAATGACTAATAATCACTATAGAAAGACTTACTAAGGAACCTTTAATGACCCTACTTTTTTCATACCCTATATACCATTATACCCTGGATATCATTATATCTTGGATACCGTTATACCCTGGATACCATTATACCTTGAATACCGGTACAAACATCCACAAACTACATATAATAGAGGCCTTATATATTCATCAACACTATCCGGTGGTGAATACTAAAGAAAAGACACATTTCCCTCTACCACTGATAGACAAGAGACGCCTTGTGCACAATGAACCTTCTATGCCTCTGAGAGCTGTGACGGAAATGTGCAAGGCACAAGAGACGATTCGTCATAGTTCTACTCCAAACACAGTATCATTTACCCATGAAAAGTGTCATTAATAGGACATATGAAACCTATCAATTTTCTATAACTAATAGCAAAGTATCCACTGGTTTGGGGAACTTTTAAGAGGTAAAATAATGACAGTAAATCATCGCAAATGTTTTTTACTTGTTCGACTGGTGTTAATTTTCAAGCGCATCAAATCAGCGTGCTTATGTCACAAGAGATTCTGCCATCTATGATTTCACTATTGATGTCACTGACAAAGTTGTTTCCTGCAGCATAACTTTTGGTATGAAAAATAACAAATTCTTACCAGACCTAAATTTAGTTAGAGATATTCTATAGTTCAGATCAGAGACAGTTTGACAACAGAAAAAGAATTTTTTTTAATCAAAATCTACCCGACATTAATGGTAAATTTATATACTCCAAGGTTACAAGTGGCTAGCATG
>NC_090740.1:136011964-136016964 GCF_036898095.1 Palaemon carinicauda | reverse complement strand
TATTACAAAATTATTTCCAATTAAAGGTATTATTATTATTATTATTATTATTATTATTATTATTATTATTATTATTATTATTATTATTATTATTATTATTATCACTACTAGTTAAGATACACCCCTAGTAGGTATAGCAGGATGCTATAAGCCCAAAGGCTCCAACAGGGAGAAATAGCCCGGTGAGGAAAGGAAATAAGGAAATGGGTAAACTATATGAGAAATAATGAACAATTTAGACAAAATATAGTAACAACATTAAAACAGATCTTTCATATATAAACTACGGAAAGAGACTTATGTCAGCCTGTTCAACATATAAACATCTGCAGCAAATTTGAACTTTTGAAGTTTTACCGAATCAATTACCCGATTAGGGAGATCATTCCACAACTTGGTCACAGCTGGAATAAAACTTCTAGAATACTGTGTACTATTGAACCTCGTGATGGAGAAGGCCTGACTATTAGAATTAACTGCATACTAAGTATAATGAACAGGATGGAACACTCCGGGAAGACCTGAATGTAAAGGATGATCAGAATTATGAAAAATCTTATGCAACATGCATAACGAACTAATTGAACGACGGAATCTGAGATTAATATCTAAATCAGGAATAAGAAATTTAATAAACCGTAAGTTTCTGTCCAACAAATTAAGATGAGAATCAGCAGCTGAAGACCAGACAGGAGCACAATATTCGAAACAAGGACGTAGAATGAATGAATTAAAACACTTCTTCAGAATAGATTGATCACCGAAAATCTTACAAGACTTTTTCTATGACCTAATTTTTTGCGCTATTGAAGAAGAGACTGTTGTGGACCATTAAGGTATACCCTATAAGGAAAATGTAAAAAACCCAAGTAAAATTGAGAAGACTGGACTAGGAGGATAAAGTTTACGATCAATCACCTCGTTGTGAATGGGTGGTACATCACTTGACTCTTGTTTAGTATGCCTGCGGGTTGTTCCCATCCAACCACCGACCAGTCCACTCATCTTTAAACGGGTACCAGCATCTGTTGGAGCCAAACAGAAGGTCATGGGGTTTGAAACTTCACCCTTACAGAATAGCTGAGAGACCAAACTTTATCCTTTGGGCGCCATTCCCTGTACAGCTGATACAAGTACACGCCCATAGCTCTCCCTCTCTAGCTTTGTGTGTGTGTGTGTGTATATATATATATATATATATATATATATATATATATATATATATATATATATATATATACAGTATATATATATGTGTGTGTGATTACATCTGTAAACACATCATACATACATCATATATACATCTTACATATATATATATATATATATATATATATATATATATATATATATATATATATATATATATATATATATATATATGTATTAACGTATTTTTGTATGTATGTAGCTACATATACATACATAAGCACACGCACACACATACATACATACATACATATATATATATATATATATATATATATATATATATATATATATATATATATATATATATATATATATATATATATATATATATATATGAGTCAGATATGATTGTAATATATGGGAAGCCTGTTATTTGATTACGAATATAATGTGAGAATTCAATCGGATTGTATTCATGAATTTGAGTTATACAGGGGCCTGTGAGGAAAAACAACGTCCAGGTACAACCAGGGGATAAAATCCTCATATTACACAATGAAACAAAATTTTAAATAGGTTGGACACCAAAATGGAACTAATTGGCAACTGAGGTATGGTAGAAGGACAAAGCAAGGTTGCAGTGACCTTTAAGTAATATCTACATTGGACCATGTGAAATGCACTGAAGGTACTTTTCTGTATAACTCTTCTACGGGAGATCATTGGAGTGGCAAAACTAAGAAAAATAGATGATAGATCATTATGCCTTGTGGTGTTTCGCCGTCCTCATGGGAGAAAAGTATGAAAGTTTTTTTTTTTTTTTTTTTTTTTTTTTTTAAATGCAAACAATTGTTTGGTCTTACAGCTGTTAACTAGAGGTAGTTCCCAGACAAACAAAACCTAGAAATACATCATATCTTTTTCTGTGGTATTTATAAAAGAAATAAGTTTTAAGCTAAACTAATTATGTAGAAAGTAAAAACTACGTGAAAGAGAATCCGAGAAACTAGAGAGAGAGAGAGAGAGAGAGAGAGAGAGAGAGAGAGAGAGAGAGAGAGAGAGAGAGAGAGAGAGAGAGAGAGGACGGGTAATAAAGAATCGCAAGCATTTGATGTCATCTAAATTCTCTTGGGGTCGGAGATAAAAGCAAAGTTCACTGGCTACACAGAGTGAGACAAAGTGTTCCCAAGCGAGCCCGGAAGGTTTGAGACACAGCACCCAGTTAGAGAACTGGCCAGCTGACCATAAAAAATTCCCAAGCAAGCTCGTTTCCCTGTTTTCCTCCTTTATGTGTTTGCGAAGTATTTTATTCATTTGTGACCACCTGGTCCCCTTGAAATGTTTCATTCGAGTTTAAATAGAAATTTTCCCTTTAGATCACAAACCTTCTTGGATGTCATGTGTCTGTCCAGCACTTTACATTACATTCGGTTTAATGGTTGTAGGAACCATTGTTGGCCTTCCTATTAAATTTATTTTTTCAGGTCACCCTTAAAATATCTTCGACCAATGACATACCAGACGCATCCAGTCTAAAGAACCTTAAAATATCTTCGAACAATGACATACCAGACGCATCCAGTCTAAAGACCCTTAAAATATCTTCGAACAATGACATACCAGACGCATTCAGTCTAAAGACCCTTAAAATATCTTCGAACAATGACATACCAGACGCATTCAGTCTAAAGACCCTTAAAATATCTTCGAACAATGACATACCAGACGCATTCAGTCTAAAGACCCTTAAAATATCTTCGAACAATGACATACCAGACGCATTCAGTCTAAAGACCCTTAAAATATCTTCGAACAATGACATACCAGACGCATTCAGTCTAAAGACCCTTAAAATATCTTCGAACAATGACATACCAGACGCATCCAGTCTAAAGACCCTTAAAATATCTTCTAACAGTGACATACCAGACGTATCCAGGCTAACAAGCTAATTCTACAAGATAATAATAAGAAAACAAAAACATTCGTAACCAAAGCGTGGTATGGTAGTCAAGGCATTGTGTATTCACAAAAAAATACCCTGACAAGTCTGCAATGAAACTGGCCTCTGGAATTATACAACATCTTGACAACAAAGGTTTGGAAATCCATAACAGTAATGAAACAGATGACAAAATTTGGGGTATACGTGCACGTAACTGAATATAATACTTTTAGTATTAAATTACGAATTAGCTGGTATGTAATTTCTAATTTATTTTCTATTTCTTTAAAAGAAAGACTGAAAAATCTCACTATTCAATTCAAAATGAGCTTCAGAAATAGCGTTATATCATTAACTAGCGTGATGTTATTCAAATCATCCTCTGGTAGAATTAAAGTATTATCTAAGAAGTGCATCTTTGTCAAATTCTTTATTGAATTTTTCTTACTAGAGTTTATATATATATATATATATATATATATATATATATATATATATATATATATATATATATATATATATATATATATATATATACACACACAGACACACACACACACACACATATATATATATATATATATATACATATATATATTTATGTATATATATACATATATATATATGTATATATATAAATACATATATATATATATATATATATATATATATATATGTGTGTGTGTGTGTGTGTGTGTGTGTGTGTATATCCATTAAGTCATCATCAGTGCAATGAAACCTCCACCAGAACAGAACTTGATTTTAAAATAAAACTCATCATAGCAAAAAAAAAAAAAAAAAAAAAAAAAAAAAAAAAATAGAAATAACCCTCCATCTTACTTAGTCCGATGGGTTAAGAAATTTAGAGTCCATTTTAAGGCCAAGATTAGAATAAAATAGTCCTGAAAGAACCAATGATCGATGATAGTGTCTCTCTTCTCTAGGGAAAATAAAGGAAATGAAATGGTTCCTTCTCAGGATACCCTGATCTTGGGATTACTCCAGCCAGAAAAAAATGTTACGATAGAGATTACTAATGATTCGAAGACCATCTAGCATCTACTTCCTCTTGCAGTTCGAATAATGAAATTTTTAGCTATCTTTAATTAGTGTTTAAAAGAGAGAAGTCGAGGATAACCAATAACCATCAATAGTCTAAATATATGAAGTTAATAAAAGTATGGAGGATGATGATAATATAACCGAACACTGATTGACTGATTACGTATTGTTTTCCGTCACTACGACTGATACAGGGTAATGTATTTTAGGTTTCTTTTATTAAGCTTTGAGGTGGCCGATGTGGCAACGTCCCTGACTGGTGAACGCTACACTGTGGTTCGAGTCCTACCCAAACTTGTTAGTTCCTTTGATCGCTGCAATCTCACCATCTTTGTGAGCTAAAGATGATGGGTTTGGGGGAGCATATAGGTCTATCTGCTGAGTCATCAGCAGCCATTGCCTGGCCCTCCTTGTTCTTAGCTTGGGTGAAGAGGGGGCTTGGGCGCTGATCATATGTATATATGGTCAGTCCAGAGCGTGGTCCTGCTTGCTAGGACAATGTAACTGTTCATTGCCTCTGCCATTCTTGAGTGCCCTTTAAACCTTAAAACCTTTAAACGTATTGATGTAAAAGTAAAACCTTGTCCTTTAAAAACTAATCATTTGTCACAAAGCTTTCCTCTCTTTTCATATTTTCATCTGAATTTCCGAAACCTTTGTAACGGCAGTCAATTGGTTATTAATACTGAATGCAAAAAAAGGTCAATAAATTCTGGTACACAATTATGCAATTAATACTCAATGGCTTTACCAATGAGAAGCCTTGATCATACCATGCCTTTGATTCCCTAATTACATCTGTACATTTTTTCCTTTACCAGTAAATCAATCCATTTTTAGA
>NC_090740.1:135991964-135999464 GCF_036898095.1 Palaemon carinicauda | reverse complement strand
AAAAAAATATCAATAAACTATATACAACTATAAATCTATATATAAAACAGATATGGTCGATAAAAATTTCAATATAGCGTAAAATTGCATAAGGAAAAAAGTAAACAGGATGTAAATAAGAAAAATTCATCATGAAAAAATAAACAACGTATGGGAAAAAAAATAAAAATCAGAGAAGTCACATCGGACATGGAAGCAAACACACGTACCGACAACATCCAGAAAGAAATCCTCTTGCCAGGGCAAAATAAAAAAGGACCAGTGAGGTGAAATACTCAGATGACCTTATTGAGAATAGTTCATGGCTGGAGTAAGATAGGAGGAGAGGAGGAGGAGGAGAGGAGGAGAGGATGAGAGGAGGAGAGACTGCTGCTGATGATGGTGGCAGGACGCAAGAGGGAGTAAGGGAGATGAGACCCCTTTTTTTTTATTGCAGCTTGGATGAAAGGGGGAATGTTGAGGGGAAGTAAGGGGAGGGAGGGAGGAGGAGAGGGGAATTGCCTGAAAGGTTTAGGAATAGGTTTAAAAATTTACGCCTTTTATTTTCTATCAAAAATTAAATGGAAAGAGAGAGAGGGGGGCAAGTTCTGACAGTTTATATATAGAAAAAAATGCACGGAGAGATATTTGGGAGGGAGGAGACAGGTCGGGGTAAAGGATGAGGGGATGGTGTATAGTCAGGGAGCATAATGCCAGCAATATATATATATATATATATATATATATATATATATATATATATATATATATATATATATATATATATATATATATAAACTGTGTACATACATTAGCATATACAGTATATGGTACTATAACAGCTGTAACTACATATATGTCAATTAAACAATTTACAAGTATATTTCCCCTATATACAGTATATGTATACAAGGATAATATATATATATATATATATATATATATATATATATATATATATATATATGTATATACTGTATATGTAGGCTATATATATATACATAAATATATATATATATATATATATATATATATATATATATATATATATATATGTATGCATATGATGTATATGTATATGTATGTATATATATATATATATATATATATATATATATATATATATATATATGTATATATACAGTATATATATATATATATATATATATATATATATATATATATATATATATATATATATATATATATATATATATATAAATCAAATGAAGCCGTTTGCAATCCACTAGAGAACAAAGGCCTCAGACATGTCTTTATTGATGTCTGGAGTTTGCTTAGTTTTCAACACCACATTGGCCAGTGTGGATGGCGGGGGACTTGTCTGATCGCTCACAACAAACCACCCTAGTATGGGTATCCCAGACTAGTACAGATTTGCCGTCGATGGCGATACCGAAACCCTTTTGTGGTGAAAGGTATGTCCTCTCTGAAAGGGAAAATATACATACACATACACACATATATATGTGTGTGCATGTATGTATGTGTATAAGTAAATGGGAAGTTAAAAGACAGATGAACATAATTATGTATACAGTTAAAACATGACAGACTGATATACAGATAATGCCTCATCAATTCATCCAAAGGGGACATCCATAAAGATCGACTTAAATGAAGGGAATTGTTATATGAACACAAATTTTCCCCCCAATCAACCACTTTAAAACTTAAGTGCCAATTTGATCGGCAAAACCGATAAGCAGCATAAGGATACTTCCATTTAAGAGTGGCATCGCCGTTTCACATTTAGTTTCCAGGAATCATATTCGCTTCTGCCTGACAAAGTTGACTGTTTTATACTGTGGAATCATCGTCATAGTAGATTGATGAGATAGAATGGCTATGATATTGCTGTTTTACACCCTGGCCGCTTTATAAAAGGGCGCTTTGATTGGGATGTACAATTATATCAGAAAACAGTTGCGACATGTATTGGCAGTTTATTATTATTATTATTATTATTATTATTATTATTATTATTATTATTATTATTATTATTATTATTATTATTATTATTATTATTACTTGTTAAGGTACAACCCTGGTTGGAAAAGCAGGATGCTATAAGCTCAGGGGCCCAAACCGGGAAAATAGGCCAGTGAGGAAAGGAAACAAGGAAAACTAAATTAATTCAAGAACAGTAACAAAATTAAAATAAATATTTCCTATATTATCTATAAAACCTTTAATAAAATCACAGGAAGAGAAATTAGATAGAATAGTGTGCCCGAGTGTAATCTCAAGCAAGAGAACTCTAACCCAAGACAGTGGAAGATGATGGTTATTAATGAGTTACGAGAAATCGCCCTACAAAGAATTCACAAAATAAGTGATTAACTCGGCAAGTTTCGCAGTTAATGGTAGCGTTGGATTATAATGGGAAACCTCACAGAACTTCTCGGCTGCTCAAACAAAGTTGAATGTTTGCTTAAAGATCCGTTGACGATGACGACATAAAGTTAAAAACTTGACTGGAAATAGAAAAAATAAAAGGAAAAGTTCACTACTGCATAACGTAAGCACAACGAAACCCTTCGCATCAATAAGTGCGGGCCAACGTTGGCCTTCGTCCGGTCACGAACTGGTCTTTCCTCCTACACGTAATATGACGGCACCAATCTTCATTGGCACAGCGGAATTAGACGCTCTAAAAACTCCTGTCCAGTCTCTCTCTCTCTCCTCTCTCTCTCTCTCTCTCTCTCTCATCTCTCTCTCTCTCTACTTGGAATAGACTTCCAGTAGATGCAGTAAACAGTAACACGGTAAACGAGTTCAAGATTAAGTTAGACAAGATCATAAGAACTCTCTAAATGCTTAAATTAAATTGCTCTACCAAAGAGCAAATGGAGTCTCCGCAGAAGGACTAAAATGTCTTTGAGACATCCCAAATTCTTGTAACACTCTCTCTCTCTCTCTCTCTCTCTCTCTCTCTCTCTCTCTCTCTCTCTCTCTCTCTCTCTCTGCTTGGAATAGACTTCCAGTGGATGTAGTAAACAGTAACACGGTAAACGAGTTTCAAGAGTAAGTTAGACAAGATCTTAAGAACTCTCTAAATGCTTCAACTAAAAAGCTATACCAAAAGAGCAGATGGAATCTCTGCAGATGGACTAAAAAGTCTTTAAAACATCCAAAATCCTTGTAACTCACTCCTCTCTCTCTCTCTCTCTCCTCTCTCTCTCTCTCTCTCTCCTCTCTCTCTCTCTCTCTCTCTCTCTCTTTTTACTTGGAATAGAATCCAGTGGATGTAGTAAACAGTAACACGATAAACGAGTTCAAGAGTAAGCTAGACAAGATCATAAGAACTCTCTAAATACTTAAACTAAAAGGCTATACCAAAGAGCAAATGGAGTCTCCCGCAAAAGGACTAAAAAGTCTTTGAAACTTCCAAAATCCTTGTAACTCTCTCTCTCTCTCTCTCTCTCTCTCTCTCTCTCTCTCTCTTCCTCTCTCTCTCTCTCTCTCTCTCTCTCTACTTGGAATAGGCTTCCAGTAGATGTAGTAAACAGTAACACGGTAAAACGAGTTCAAGATTAAATTAGACAAGATCATAAGAACTCTCTAAATGCTTAGATTAAATTGCTCTAGCAAAGAGCAAATGGAGTCTCGCACAAGGACTAAAGAATCTTTGAGACATCCAAAATCCTTTTAACTCTCCCTCTCTCTCTCTCTCTCTCTCTCTCTCCTCTCTCTCTCTCTCTCTCTCTCTCCTCTCTGCTTGGAATAGATTTCCAGTGGATGTAGTAAACAATAACACGGTAAACGAGTTCAGGAGTAAGTTAGAAAAGATATTACGAACTCTAAATGCTTAAAGTAAATTGTTTTACCAGAGCAAATGGAGTCTCTGCGAATGAACTAAAAAGTCTTTGAGACATCCAAAATCCTTGTAACTTTCACTTCTATTGTTCTAGTGTCAGTACTATTATTTCAATCAAAAATAATCAATTGAGTTCTTCCTCCAACCATATCTCTTTCCCCTTTGCCAAACATTCATCGAGAATGCAAGTTTATCATTCCATCAGAAACGATAATCTAAATTTACTTTATCAATATTTAAGAAAACAGATTCAGCCTATAATTTCTCCTTCTACATCTATGGTATCTATAATCAACATTGAATTTACCAAACCCAAAATGTAATTAAAAGTCTCATGTGTATTTTGCTCTGTTACTGTCATCGACAGATTGATTTAAAACCAATTAGCCAAATCAATTATGTCAATTTCAATTCTGTGATAAATATTTCAGTTCTCTTTCCCATAACGTAGCTTCACTAATGTTCCCACCTCCATCTATTAATTTGGCGAATGTTCACTCAAACGAAGTACTTTTTTTAACAGTTTAATGAGACGGGCAATTCAATTAATAGTCTCAATTAGCTAGTATAATAAAATGAGGAAGAATAACAACAAATTTAATAAAATGAGTAAGAACAATAAATCAAGAATAAGTGGAATAAAGATAAAACAGGAGTGAAGATAACATTTACTAACAGACTAACACTAAAATTCATCAACTGTATTGATTAGATTTAATATTTCATTTTATATCATATTTACAGGGAAGTACATTGGCTCCAAGAATTGGGCCAAATCTCCTACTAAAAATAGAAGAAGAAGAAGAAGAAGAAGAAGAAGAAGAAGAAGAAGAAGAAGAAGAAGAAAGACAAGAATGAGAGAAACGACTAGCTAAAGTACCATTTATCCAGGCAGTATTCCACTACATATCTTAACTTTCATGTGCGCCTAATGACTGGCTCAATGATTTTCTCTCCCCGAGATATTTCAAGACTGAGATATTTCCCCGCCTCTATTGTCACAAACCCTTTGAACTTTTCTTCCTTGAACTCGCAGATGTGGAGTTTTTCTCATTGCTTGAATGAAAAACAGATTTCTTTTTATTCCTTAGCTCTTCTGTCTTTCTATTTCTTCCTTAGGACCTGGAGGCCAATTAGAGTCTTTGCTAATAGAAAACATACACGTGTAAAAAAACAGCCTAGAATTTCTCCTCCCAAGGCGATGGAAAAAGAAAAGGTTGAAAATTTGATAAAAAATGAAATCTAGCCAAGAAATCTCAAGCAAGTAGGCTACGATGGAAGAGTTCCTTAGTTCCAAAGGCCGCCACAGGCGTCGCTATTACCCGTTGCACATGATACACCCTGGGAAAATCTTCAGCTACAAATGGATAATGCTTAGAGATTTGAGTTGCTGCCTTATTTCCTTATGCCAATACTTTATTTTCCATAGAAAGGAAAGACAATCTTGGTGATATGACCTTTTTGTTTGAGTGGCTGATCTGGTTCATGAGAAACGTGGCAACGAAGTTGACCATTAACAAATGGGAACTCTGTACTAAGCCTAGTGTTGAAATAATAGTTCAGAGAATCATGGATAGTAGAAGTAAAAAGGAAAAGTTTGGACATTTTCCAGCATTGTAAAAAGAGGGGGAAAATATTCTGAAACTATAACAAATCAATACTACGTAAATACTAATATGGTACCGAATTTGAAATTTGCATTTCCTTTCAGTTACCATAAGCGTTTACTCATATTTTTTATCTCTTTATTTTTCTGTTTATTTTCTTTTTACTCATAATTAAGAGTTGGAATTGTCTCATTCAAAGCGATGGTCTCAATTTGAGTTAGAATTACTCAAACATCCAACTAATTATAGTAACACAACAATACTTCCTTTACTGTATGCTGTCTATTATAGCAAGTCTTCATTGTGTTCTCTGTATTATTATTATTACTAGCTAAGCTACAACCCTAGTATGAAAAGCAGGATGCTATAAGCCCAAGGGCTCCAACAGGGAAATATAGCCCAGTGAGGAAAGGAAAAAAGAAAACAAATAGACGCTATAAGAAGTAATGAAAAATTAAAATGAAATATTTAAAAAAACAATAACATTAAACAGATATTTCAAATATAAAATTTAAAAAGACTTATGTCAACCTGTTCAACATGAAAACATTTGCAGTCTCTTTCTCAGTGGTCTGTATTAATTAAAGCCAAACTATTATCCCATGCAAACGTCGCTAATTAAAAATCTTCAAAGCAAAAGCGTCATTACATTTTTTTCTTTTAGGAGATTTCCCAAAAAAGAGAAAAATTATTTACCACAGAAAACAAATATTCAAGTTTATAGTTTTTTTGCCCACTTGAATTATTTTCTTATCCAATTATCAATTCATTAGAATATAAATTATATAAATTCCTATCTAATTTTCACGTTACTTGATCCAACACATATCGTTAACCGGGTTTATAAAGTTTTTTTTAAAGATCAGTTATGACCGCGACAGAAGCAAGATACAGGACAATGTCTTAAAGATCATTGCTATAAGCACATGATTAGCGCTTAAACATTCTTTCCACCCAAGGTAGGATAAGGAAGGGCGAGACCTATAAGGCTCCCCCAAGCACAACACATTCCTACCACAAGTTTCAGACACCACTAAAAGATATGGGGCTTGAGCGTGTCTTGAACTCCCGTTTCACAGATTGCGAGGCAGGTTTGTTATAACACGCTACCACGACAATAATGTTGACTTGCATGAGTCGTAGGTATAAATGATACAATCTGAGATGCCCATCCATGTTGAATGGCATAATTACGTAAGCAGACGAATAATTCCTTCTCGCTTCATCATCAAAGGGAAGTTCAGAAATTTACAATTTAATGAATTCTTTGGCTGTTTTGTCTTTGATGGCCTTCAGTACAATACGGATTTTTATTTTTCTTCAGAGCAATTAATTCCTTGTCAATGTAGCCAATGGTCCTATTATTCTGTGAACTTAATATGACCAGTAGACATCTTAAATTTTCACATACGTATGTAAACACACATGCACACGTAATGTTAAACAAACAGCGACAAACACACACACACACACACACACCACACACACACACACCACACACACACATATATATATATATATATATATATATATATATATATACATATATATACTGTATATAAGGGTGAGTGCGAGTTTGTGTCTGTATGTGAGTACAAACGTACGTGCATGGACACTCGCGCACACACAAATATATACATATACGTAAACAGTATATATTAGAGAAAAATACGATGACTTTCAAGTCACTGGAAACAAGGCATGATTTTAAACAATAATCAGAAAAAGAAGTAATGGCAGAGAAACGAAAAATAAAACGACCTATAAATCAAAGAAACCAAGCCATAAAAAAAAAGCAAGACAAAGACTGAACCAAGAAAATAAACCGATAAATTTCCCCCTCTCAGGCAGGAGCAAATAAACCGATATAAAATCAGAATGGCGAGAAAGAGAAATGTGAGACAAATCTCTTGATGAAGTGCTTTAAACCTTGGCAATTGGAGAGGGTTAAATCGCGTGTGAGTCATCGCCTCTCTGTAGTCGAGTCGGATGGCTCTTCTCCTGCCAAGGATCGGGAAGAAGAAGAAAAGTAAACAAATAGATGCGTGTTGGTTTTAGAGACTCGTGAAGGTATTG
>NC_090740.1:135970937-135973437 GCF_036898095.1 Palaemon carinicauda | reverse complement strand
TGAGCGGTAGAAAAATCAATTAAATATGAACCACAGTGGAAGAATATCCCGCTTTTGAAGGTTCAATGCACTCTGATAGGTGAGCGATACGAAGAGAAATTAAACCTAAACTGCAGAAGAAGAGTGCTCGTCTAAATGTTCAATACCCTTAAATAAGTGAGCGATAATAAGAGAAATTAAATCTAAAACGTAGTGGAAGAACACAGGAAATATACAGTATTCTATTCATAAACATATTATTATTATTATTATTATTACTATCCAAGCCACAACCCTAGTTGGAAAAGCAAGATGCTACAAGCCCAGGGGCTCCAACAGGGAAAAATAGCCCAGTGAGGAAAGGAAATAAGGAAATAAATAAATGAAGAGAACAAATTAATAATAAATCATTCTAAAAAAAGTAACAAAGTCAAAACAGACATGTCATACATAAACTATTAACAACATAAAAAACAGATATGTCATAAATACACTATAAAAAGACTCATGTCCGCCTGGTCAACAAAAAGCATTTGTTCCTACTTTGAACTTTTGAAGTTCTACTGATTCAACTACCCGATTAGGAAGATCATTCCATAGGTACATATATAAACGGCTGTTGTTTATCTCCTAATGATTTCAGCCACAAGACAGAAAAAACTGGATATTAAAGAGAGGCGTGTAGTGACGACCCAAATCCAATCCGATGTATTACATCCTCAAGGGTTCAACTTGGGGGACGGGGGGACGGGGGCTGGGCAAACCCCTGTGGGACCGAACCAATCCATCAGGGCGATGAGGATCTTTGAGGAGAGCTGATGGAACAGGATGGATCACCTCTTGCTCGTTCACAATTGGCACCAAAAATTCTTTAATTAATATCACCATTTTTTTGTCAAAAGCTTCTCTATCTTCTAAATCTAAAGTAGCCGTTAAAGGTATTCCAACGTCATCAGGAGCGAGTGTAATTACTATAGTTATGATGCAGAGCAAATCACGTCTATCATGTCATTCGAACGGCTATCAGCTTTAACTTGACGCTTTCTGCCCATAGTGTTTACGGAAATCAACTTTTTGTTCTCCATTGAATTTGGAGAAGAAACGTCGAAACTGTTATCACGATAAGGGTTATCGAAAGACATACAGGCAGACAGACAGACGGACACACATATATATAATATATATACACACACATATATATACATATTCATATATATATATATATATATATATATATATATATATACATATATAATCAAAACCAATTATGAGTGAAGTCTCGTAATCTTTACACACACAAACAAGCATATATACATAAACATTTGTGCATGCAAACACATAAGTATACAATTATGTATATGTATATATATACATAGATATGAATGTATATATATATATATATATATATATATATATATATATATACATATATATATATATATACACACACACACACATATATATATATATATATATCACATGTGTATATATATCACATATGTTGTCATGAAAATACATAGTAAGCTTATTATAAAGAGACTAGTGAGAAAGATTGATGAAAACCTGAGAAATGAACAAACAGGATTTCGAAAAGATAAAAGTTATACTGACCAAATTTCAATTTTAAGACATGTACAGTAATGCGTAGAATATATAAATCCACACTTGATGGCGTGTGTGGACTATGAAAAACACTTTCAGAGTGTGCACCGGCCAATTTTGTGGAGAGTTCTGCGTTATCATGGAGTTCCTCTTATATGTGTAAATTTGATCTAAGTCTGTTCATGAGCACAGCAAGAGCAAAGTTAATGTTAATGGGGTGTTATCAAATGAATTTCCAGTGAACAGCGAAGTTCTCCAAGGGAATGTGTTATCACCTATGTTGTTTATCCTCCTCGTGGATTTTTTAATGTGTAGAACAGTTGGGGATGGTGGAGAAGGATTAGATTGGACTGATAATAAGAAATCAGCTGACCTAGAGTATGCTAAGAATGCTGTCCTTATTAGCAGAACACCGCAGGATTTGCAGTGCTTGCTTACCAGAATGCATGAAATATCACATGAAGCTGGGCTCAAGATATACAGAAGAAAGACAGAGATGATGAGAACGGAGTATGCAATGAGAGATGAAATGTCACTGGAAGTAGAAAGATTAATGAGGTAGAAACATTTAAACATCTAGGAACTATGATCTCTAATACAGGATCTTTAGAATTGGAGTTTAATGAAAGATTGAAAAAAGCAAATCAGGCAATGGCTAAGTTAAGTAGAATTTGGAAATCAAATCGCCTGAAATTACATATGAAAATCCGGATATATACCAGTTTAGTAAGATCGGTGTTACTCTATGGGCATGAGTCATGGTATGACTATGAAACAATGTCCAACAGATTTTGTAGATTTGAGAACAAAGGCATCGATTAGAAATGAAAAATAAGAGAGATTACTTGTGTGCCATATGTGGATGAGATCATGATGAGAGGTAGATGGAGATGGATTGGGCATGCCCTTCGCCCTCTCC
>NC_090740.1:135958437-135963437 GCF_036898095.1 Palaemon carinicauda | reverse complement strand
TCATGAGTTTAAGTGGCACTTCAAATGGAATGGCTCGTAGGTCTTTTAACATTGGGGCAGAATAACGTTGTTTTTGTTCTTGTTCTTGTTGTTCTTCTTCTTCTTCTTCTTCTTCTTGCAGAGATTAATATTCCGAAGGCTGCTCTGCTTTGTGGGGGACTCTTGAAAGACGTCTGCTATTTATTTGTTTTTTCCCTTTGCCATAATAGTTCGTTTTTTGGGGGATTCAATTGTAAGATATGGAAATTTTCTATTTCGCAGTTTACGGTAATTGTGGACAAAGCAAAATGGCCAAATAAATTCAGATGAAAAACAGAGACTTTGTTGCCTATCTCGTTTGTTATTATTATTATTATTATTATTATTATTATTATTAATACGAGCTAAGCCATAACCTTAGTTGGAAAAGTAGGATGCTATAAGCCCAAGAGCTCTAACAGGGAGAAATAGCCCAGTAAGGAAAGAAACAAGGAAATAAATAAAGTACAGAAGTAATAAACAATAAAAATAAACTATTTTAGAAATTTCTAGTATAAACGATTAAAAATAAAAAAAAACAAGAGGAAGAGAAATATGATAGAACAACGTGCCTAAGTGTACCCTCAAGCAAGAGAACTCTAATCCAAAACAGTGGAAGGTCATGGTGAAGGTCATGGTACAGAGGCTATGCACGACCCAAAACTAGAGAACAATGGTTTAATTTTGGAGTGTCCTCAGGTGAGAGTTGCTTACCATGGCCTAAAGAGTCTCTTCTAACTTACCAAGAGGAAAGTAGCCACTGAACAATTACATTGCAGTAGTTAAATCCTTGAGCGAAGAAGAATTGTTTGATAATCTTGGTGTTGTCAAGTGTAGAGTAAGAGCTCAGAGGAAAATGTGGAAAGAATAGGCCCGACTATTCAGTGTATCTGTAGGTAAAGACAAAATGGGCCGTGACCAGACAGAGGGTTCCAATGTGGTGCCGTCTGGATAGTCAAAAGACCCAATAACTCTCTTGCGATACTATCTCAACGGATGGCTAGTGCCCTGGTCAACTAACTACATACAGTAGAGAGAGAGAGAGAGAGAGAGAGAGAGAGAGAGAGAACTAACAAAAATTCTTTTAACTGAAAAAGAGAGAGAGAGAGAGAGAGAGAGAGAGAGAGAGAGAGAGAGAGAGCGCTAAAAAATATTCTTTTGACTGAAAAATCGAGAGAGAGAGAGAGAGAGAGAGAGAGAGAGAGAGAGAGAGAGAGAGAGAGAATTGATTTCTTTATCTTTTCAGCATCCATTCTATCTTTAAACGAAAGTCTGGTAAGTAATTAGGAACATGAAGGAATACAGTGAAGCATCGTCAAGTAATCAGGAGAGGGATTACAGGATTTTTGCCCTGAAAAGAAATCTGACTTGGCTGTTGTCATTCATCGCTACCGATATAGGAAAAAGGGGAGAAGGGGGGAAAAGGGGAAAAGGAGATAAGGGGAAAATGGGGAAAAAGGGGGAAAATGGGGAAAAAGGGGAAAATGGGAAAAAGGAGAAAAGGGGAAAATGGGGAAAAAGGGGGAAAAGAGAAAAATGGGAATATGGGAAAAAGAGGAAAAAGGGGAAATGGGGAAAAGGAGATAAGGGGAAAATGGGGAAAAAGGGGGAAAAGAGAAAAATGGGGAAAATGGGAAAAAGGGGGGAAAAGAGAAAAATGGGAAAATGGGAAAAAGGAGAAAAGGGGAAAATGGGGAAAAAGGGAAAAAGAGGGAAAAGGGGAAATGGGAAAGAGGGAAAAGGGGAAAAAGGGAAAAAGAGGGAAAAGGGGAAATGGGAAAGGGGGAAAAGGGGAAATGGGAAAAAGGGAAAAAGAGGAAAAAGGGGAAATGGGAAAGGGGGAAAAGGGGAAATGGGAAAAAGGGAAAAAGAGGGAAAAGGGGAAATGGGAAAGAAAGAAAAGGGGAAATGGGAAAAAGGGAAAAAGAGGAAAAAGGGGAAATGGGAAAAAGAGGAAAAGGGGAAAAAAGGAAAAAGAGGGAAAAGAGGAAAAGGGGAAAAAGAGGACAAGCGAGAAAAGAGAAAAGGGGAAAAGGGGAGGAAAAGTGGGAAAATTGGGAAAAGGGGGAAAAAGGGGGGAATCGCAAGGGGGCAAATGGCTGGGAAGGAAGAGAGATATCCTACAAAGAAAAGAGAAATGAAGGAGTCTTAATAAACTGAGTACTAATCCATAATTGCTCCCTCATTTACGCCAGCCATCAATACCGTTTCTATTTTCATAGACTGTCGATATTATGAAGCATTTAATGAGGTGTCGATATTATGAAGCATTTAATGAGGTCAAAAAAAAAAAAAAAAAAAAAAAAGTATTGCAGACTCTACTTCGTGGTATAGCACACCGACAAAGCTCTTTGTATTTTGAAATACCTGCTTATAAAAACTGGCGAATAATTCATAGTCATTTTGAAAGACCAAATCAAACTATTGCCTTTAAAAATGTTCAACATATTATAAACCTTCGCTCATTTTAATCAGTTTACACATTGCTAAAATCAAAATGGTGTGAAAGGTTTATGATGTTTCGAAAAAAAAAAAAAAAAAACTAAATGCTTGGTAAAATTTTCTAGAGCATTATGACAACGTTGGCGGAAAAGATTATAAAACATATCAAATAAAAAAAAACTTGTATGCATCAATTTTAAAAACTAATGAAAATTCATATAATATAATTGAAAAATTAATACAAAACCTAAATCTTTTTTTAAAAATGAGAGAAAAACTACAGAAAACCAACGAGTCACCTAAACAATAACTCCATTAAAGGCTTGGGTGTGCAAGAGGGATATTCGACTAGTGATTCCTATCAGTCAGTCAATATAAAACAAACTTACTCAACACGTCAACAATTCAGGTAGAGAGCTCTTGTAAGCGGGAAGCGCCGAGAGATGGATTAAGCGTGACCTAGATTAAAAAAAAAAAAAAAAAAAAAAAAAAAAAAAAAAAAAAAAAAAAAGTTTAAGGTGATGGAGGAGGAGGAGGGGGTGGGGGGTGGGGGTGGGGGTGGGGGGTGGGTGGGGGGGGGTGGGGGGGGGGGGATGTTGAGGGAAGTGCATCCTGGCTTAATGAAATGTGAATTGTTCCAAAAAACAAATGAAAATCGCATTTCGTATATCCAACGGACATTTATGAACCCGGTAAAGAATAAAATCGAAGAGGTGACGCCATTTAGTAATACCTGTCATTTAAATGACGGGAATTTGCTTCATGCCTAATATTTTGAACAATAAACTATAAACTTCAAGCAGAACATCCCTTAAATTAGCAAAAAAACGGCACAAAATTATTGTTATTAATATTATTACTAGCCAAGCTACAGCCCTAGTTGGAAAAGCAGGATGCTATAAATAGCCCAAGGGCTCCATCAGGGAAAATAGACCAGTGAGGAAAGGAAAAAAGGGAATAAATAAACGATATAAGAAGTAATGAAAAATTAAAATAAGATATTAAAAAAAAAAAAACATAAACATCATTAAAACAGATAAATTCTATATAACTACATAATAATAATGATTATGTATCTCAAGCTTTAGAAAAAAGGATTTTTTATCAAAATTGATCCTTTGTTCAAAGCAACTAATTGGGTTTTCCACTGATTCCTTAATAGAACAGCATCTAATGAATGATTTGTTTAACCATGTAATTGAGTAAATAACATGTATTAATAAATTATATGTAAGACTACGGAATCAGGTAACAATAAGAGCAATCAAATTGACTTTATCAATAAGTTCACCTTTTAATGCTTGTTAACTCTAAAAACATCTTTACGGAGTGTGCGGAAACCAGAAATTCGAGAGGTGAACCAAAGAATTTGTGAGTCCAGCTCGTATTTCATATCATCAATCACCTTCAAACTTTAACAAGTTATCTGTATGACAAAACTTAAGCGTTTGACAGCGTTCCATTAAAAAGAAAACAGCGAAAGAAATGGACACTAAACCTTGACCAATTGATCAAACGTATGTTTTAAAGGTTTATTCTTTATTTTAAATGGAAACCTTTGGAAATCTTCGTTTATGGTACTCTTGATTTATGTGATTCACGATGAGCGTCATTTATTTCGTTGGATTATTTCCAGTTTATATATATATATATATATATATATATATATATACATACATATATATATATATATATATATATATATATATATCTTGATAGCTCAGTCGGTATGGTCCCTGCAGGCATGGTTTCCAGCCGAACAGGTGGGGGTTCGAATCTCCACCCGGCCAGAAGCTGTTACCAATAAATGAATTCCAAGTGGATGTATATTCCCAAGATAGAATTCGGTATTAAATGCCATTCGTGGGTGATATTTACATTGATTGAAATCACGTGTGCTTGTGATATATATATATATATATATATATATATATATATATATATATATATATATATATTTCTTTCTTGTCACGCTGACGGCCATCCACTTGGAAAACCACAATCTCCCACAAATTGCCCAAACTACCGTGTTGTAGTTAGGAAAGGGGGGAGGGGTGGGAAGGCTTGAATCTGTGTTTGTGTGCATATCTATCTAAATATCTAACTGTCATTTCAGATGGGTTGCATACACTAGTCCTCACATATATATATATATATATATATATATATATATATATATATATATATACATATATACATATATATATATATATATATATATATATATATATATATATATATATATAATATATATATATTCTTAGCTCCATCAAATTCTATTTGTGAGCGATTTACAGGCATATCAAATGTTATTATACCGTTTCATTATATTTTATCTCAATTGTTAATTATTTCTCACATTGTTTATTTATTTCCTTATTCCCTTTCCTCACTGGGCTATTTTTCCCTTCCCTATTGGAGCCAATGGGCTTGTAGCATCTTGCTTTTCCAACTAGAGTTGTAGCTTAGCTTGTAATAATAATGATGATAATAATAATAATAATAATAATAATAATAATAATAGCAACATCAACAACAAC
>NC_090740.1:135943437-135950937 GCF_036898095.1 Palaemon carinicauda | reverse complement strand
TTTTTTTTATTTAATTTTATGAGATTTTTATTGAAGCATTCACGGAACCTATTTTTCCTTAGACGAAAGACAAATTTATTACTTCAAAGCCAAAGGAAAAAATAATATCAGTCCAATTGATAACATGTGAATGAATGAATTGATATATATTTAAATACAATACAGGCATATATACATACGTATACAGTATATATTGTAACAGACCCCACATAGAAGTGGGAAAAGATGTAGACAAAAAAGAAGACAGTATATACTGTATACGTATGTATATATGCCTGTATTGTATTTAGTAATATCTATCAATTCATTCATTCACATGTTATCAATTGGACTGACTTTTTTTCCTTTGGCTTTAAAGAAATTAATTTGTCTTTCGTCTAAGGAAAAACAGGTTCCGTAGATGCCTTATATCATCGTAATGATTCTAAGCTCTGAAGACATACTTAATAAACCTTCCTTGGAGAGATTATTCCTAACAGTCACCACACTTGAAACTCTGAAGACACCAAAGTTAATATCTTGTGCTGGGATCAGAGAGCCTTACTAGAATTAAAGTAAATACAAGACTATTAACTTTGGTGTCTTCAGAGTTTCTAGTGTGGTGACTGTTAGGAATAATCTCTCCAAGGGAGGTTTATTAAGTATGTCTTCAGAGCTTAGAATCATTACGATGATATAAGTAGTAATAGTATTAACAATTATTAATATTATCATTAAGTTATTGTTATGTAATCACCCAGTCATATAAAAGTTATTAGCGTCTATGAATCTTCGACGACTTATTGCAAATCTAATGTAATGTTGTTTTGTTGTGACGTAAATAGAAATCATGCTTTACGAGGTGTTCAGAATGTTCTAGAACGATCACGTGGAGTTTAAAATGGTAGTGACGTCATTTGAAATGCGTCTAATTCCCAAAATAACGTTTCCTTTAAGTAAAAATGGATTTCTTTGAGAAAAGGTTTTCATCAAGTGAATAGGAATAATTTTAATTACTTCCAATGATATTATGAAAACGTAAAATTATAATACAAAGATCCTTAACTGGAAACGTTTTGGGATAAAGTTTTGTTAATGTCACGTGACACAATTATATACTTGAACCGAAGTTAGGGCAGCTACGGGAAAAGGATAGACATCTGGGTTAAGGTCAAAGGAAGACATCTCTGGGAGAGCCAGCGTCAAAGGAAAGATAAAGCTAACATCCGGGTCCTGAAAGTGATACTTCTGTACTCAAATATGTCTCTGATGTCGACAATTAACTAAAGTGATCTATAGTGACATTTATAGCGAGAATTATTTTGTAAGTGTTAGGTATTGTTTTGTAAGTGTTAGGAGTATCTATAATGCATGCTTTTGCCCCTCAGTCTCTTACTTTAAGTATTAAGTAAATTGTGAGAATTATTTTCGAAGTGTTAGGAAGTCTGTATAATTGATGTTTTTGTCACTCAGTTTACTACTAAGCCTAAACTTTTACATAACCTGTTATTAAAGGATTCTAAGTGTATTAATATGTTGATCGAAATCAATTGGATAATATAACAATACTCTTGTCTAAAACAAGCACCTTTGTGTGTTTAATTAGGTACTGTATTATTAAGACCTCTCCAGATTTAGTACAGACGAGTGTAGATCGACATGTAAAGATTTAGATCATACAAAATATGCAAAATGAAACCTGCTTAATAACGCTTTATTACACTAATGGATACTTGTGTACAGGGCATATATTCTCTTTAGATATGTAAAAATTATTTTTAGTAAGCAATCTGTAAATCTTTTGACTTTTTTGTATATGTCTGTTACAACTTTAAGTCTGGTCATTATTACTCGTAAAACTATTCAAGTCGTAAACCTAAACATCTCGTAAGTTAGAGAATTTCGAAACTCATACTAGTTATAGAAACAGGAAGGTTACTATGATATAAACCATAACTTGTGCCCTTCATAATTTCAGGAATCGTCTTCCTTATTGGTAAATGGCTTCGATAAAAATGGCATAACTTCATCTTAAACTTTCTTTCTGCTGCCACTCCTGTTTTCCATTCATATTTGTTTCGTATTACTGTACCTCTGTACTTTGGAGAGAGTAGCTTCCTTGTTATAGGGGTAATTTTGTCGAAACGATCTTGACTATTACAGAAAAATTCCCATCATTATTTTTCTAGTACACCGTAAAAAGCAGGTCTATTTAAACACTGATTATTCAGTTGATCTTGATATATCTAAAGCTTACCCCTTCTCTCAGTTATTTAAATATTCCTCATTTCCCCTTACCTAAGCCTCTCTAGGCCTAAGCCCTCGCACATATTACGTTTGAATGCAATTAATTCTCCATTTCTCCAAAAGAAAAAAAAAATTGGTTAAGTATGTTCGTTTACTATGATGTTCATTGTGGAATCCTGAACTTAATTCTTTTTACGTCTACTTGTTCAGACCATCCCATAGACGAATGACTGCTACAAACAATACACTTAAAAATTTGCATTAAAAAACGGTAAATGTCTGGCAACATTTACTCCAGGATTTTTACCGTTTTAAAAATCGGATATATTGACGGAAAGGAGGGATATTACGGTCACCAACCAGTGAAAGATAATCGCAAAGTAAGGTAAAATTACCGTTGCCTGTATTTTACTGAAATACGGTTGAGAAAAGAATACTTTTACAGAGAATTTCCGATTAAAATTTCGATTTTTTCTAACAGTATATTATTATTATTATTATTATTATTATTATTATTATTAATTGCTAAGCTACAACCCTAGTTGGAAAAGCAGAATGCTATAAGCCCAGGGGCTCCAACAGGGAAAATAGCCCAGTGAGGAAAGGAAACAAGGACAAAATAAATATTTTAAGAACAATAATAAAATAAATATCTCTTATGTAAACTATAAAAACATTAACAAAACCTGAGGAAGAGAAATTAGATAGCATAGTGTGCCCGAGTGTACCCTCACGCATACAGTTACACACAGTTCTAGATATTACCTAAGTCTCATCTTGTAAAACATCTCGGATCCAATTCTCTTCTTTAGGATCAACAGCGTGACTTCTCTTTGCCAAGATACACCAGCACCCTCTTTCTTACCTCACTTTGTGATGTAATCGACTTGTATCTGATATTGACAAGGCAATCATCGATCTCTAGCGGGTATACTATAAAAAAAAAAAAAAGTCAATTTCTTTTAGCGATGTAGATTTGCACCGACTCGCAGCGGTGCCCTTTTAGCTCGGAAAAGTTTCCTGATCGCTGATTGGTTGGACGAGATAATTCTAACCAATCAGCGATCAGGAAACTTTTCCGAGCTAAAAGGGCACCGCTGCAAGTCGGTGCAAATGTGCCTCGATAAAAGAAATGGACTATAGTTGTTAAATTTGATCATCTATTATTTATCTATTGTCTTTTTAAAAGTCTTAATCCAATTTTCGTCATTTCTTATTCGTGATTATGTCAATGGGTAAACATTCCATAATGATAATGTCTTTACTTATAAGTCTCAAAATCTTGCCTCAAACATAAGTTTATTTTTTTTTCTCCATATATCGTCATTTCTCATTCATGATTCAGTTAAAGGCTAAATATTCCATAATTATTTTACATTCAACCTTCAAAATCTTTTCCCTTACAAGCGATAACTATATTCTGTTCTATCTTCATACAGTAGTTCTGATCTTCTGAATCTATCTGAAGATCATTCAAGCAAATTTGTGAACAAAATATTTCTGCCCTTACATCTACCTGCTCTCCTACCTACTTGAATAGAATGTACCTTTCTATGGTAAAAAAAACTTCTATCTTTTGATTTTAGCTAATAAAGTATTCTCATATTCATATTAGTCGATGTTCATAACATTCCCTAATAGGGCTGTTGTGGCCTGATCGGTAACGTCTCTGCCTGGTGTTTCCCCGTCAGGGGTTCGAGTCCCGCTCAGACTCGTTAGTGCCATTAGTGTCTGCAACCTTACCATCCTTGTGAGCTAAGGTTGGGAGGGGGGGGGGGGGGGTTGGAGGAACCTATAGGTCTATCTGCTGAGTCATCAGCAGCCACTGTCTGGTCTTCCCTGGTCCTAGCTTGGGTGGAGAGGAGGCTTGGGCGCTGATCATATGTATATGTGGTCAGTCTCTAGGGCATTGTCCTGCTTGCTATGGCAATGTCACTGTCCCTTGCCTCTGCCATTCATGAGCGACCTTTAAACCTTTAAACTGTGGTGATATATTCAAGAGAGTATTAAATCAGAAGCAATAATGTAATACCTGGATTTTCCATCTCTCCGCACAGTACTCTTGCTTAGATTCCCCTTATTTAGTTATATCTCAATATCCCATAGAACTCCCCCTTTTTTACATTTAATCACCGGAGATGAAGATCAGCAACCAGTGACTTTCATATCTTTATCTGTTATTCTTTGTTATTCTTTTCCGGCGTTTGTTTTACCCTCACGCAGATAAGCTATCGACAGTCTTATCTGGCTTTCTCTGGGATTGGAATAAACCAACATATTTGTTCATATATACAGTCTATATATATATATATATATATATATATATATATATATATATATATATATATATATATATATATATATCAACAAAGTAGGACAAACCGCTATGTATGACATTTACAGAATATGCGAAAGCTTTTGATTCTTTCAAAACATCAGCACCAATGAAAAACTCTTTAAAAAAAAAAAAAAAAAAAAAAAAAAAAAAAAAAAAAAAAAAAAAAATCCTAAAACTACATATAGTGAGAAAATTCCGAGTGAGAAAGGAATGGGACAGGGAGGTCCCATCTCTCTTAAATTATTCACAGCATGCCTAGAAGTTTAAAAAAAATTATATCAGGAAATTGTAGGAATTAATATTAATAGGGAATACCTCAACAACTTGAGATTTGCATATAAAATAGTTGTATTCAGTGAATCATGGGGGAATTACAAAAGATGAAAGAATATTTGAATAGAGAAAGCCGAATTGTAGGACTGGAAATGAATATGAATAAAATTAGGATAATGATACAGAGACAACAAATAATAGTTATGGACGCGCTTCTAGAGATTGTTACTGAATATACGTACTTAAGACAGGCAGAGTGTTTCCCCAAGATACGAGATCCAAATTAAAAGAAGGATAAGCATGGGATGGAGAGTATTTGGTAAACAAAACGAAATCATGAAAAGTAAAATGCCACTTTTTGTAAAAAGAAAAGTATTTAATGAGATGGTCCTGCCAATATTAACTTATGCATCAGAAACTTGAAGCCTTACTAACGCCTTAGAACATAAGGTAGTCACACACAACTCAAAGAGGTATGGAAAGAATAATTATGGAAATAATACTAAGACACAGAAAAAGCGTAACATGGATGCGTAAGCAAACTAAGGTATAGGGTATTCTAACAACATTTTAGAAAAAGAAATGGACATGGGCAGGACATATAACAAGAATGACAGGCAATAGATAGACATTGAGAATAACAAAATGGGTCCCTAGAGATTGTAAATGAAGCAGGGGGATGAAGAGAAGACGATGAATCGACGAACTAAGAAATTTTGCAGGCGTGGACTGGTACAGACTACCATATACGGGCGCAAGTGGAAGGACTTGTCTGAGTCCTTTGTTCTGCAGTGAACTAGTAACGGCTGATGATAATGACTGTATATGTGGGTGTATTTACCTAAAGGTCTAAAAATGTTTAACCTTGATATACACATACTCTCCACTGGTCACGTATATTTTCTCCTTAAGCCCCAATAACCCCTTTTTCTATTCCTTTACACTGTCTGGGAATCGGTAATTCCTAATAAACTGTTAATTCCGGGCAAAGTTAACGCAATAACGTTTACCTGCTGGGGCAAGACTCGAATCAGAGTACGAGATGTCCCTTATCCTTCATATTACATAACATAGCATCCTGCTTTTCGAACTAGTGTTGCAGTTTGGCTAGTAATAATAATAATAATAATAATAATAATAATAATAATAATATACACACATACATATATGTATGTATATATATGTATATACATAAAATATATATACATATACATATAACTACACACACACACACACATATATATATATATATATATATATATATATATATATATAGAGAGAGAGAGAGAGAGAGAGAGAGAGAGAGAGAGAGAGAGAGAGATCTGTGTGCATATATGTATGTATGTATATATATATATATATATATATATATATATGAATATATATATACATATATATATATATATATATATATATATATATATATATATATATATATATATATATACGTACACTCAAGACGTTGAAGACACCAATTATCTAATTTCAGTGGACTGAGTAAAGTAACAGGGAAGCTTGACCCTTTACATATACCAAATGGCTCTGTCACTCCCTTTCCAAAAGAAATGGTAACTCTTTTGGGTGATTTGTCTGACAGTAAGCAGAGTAATGAAAAACTTGACCTTCCTCTTTCCTGTTTTCCTGAGGCTAAACTAACTAGTGGAGTTTTTTAGCTCTTGTGACATTAAAGCTCTCTTGATGGACCTTGACGATTACGGAAGTGTAGATCCAAATAGAATTTTTCCTGTGTTTTATGTAAAGACTGCAGATCTCTTAGCTCCAAAGTTATCTGTTATTTTCCAAAAGTTAGCAAATAAATGTGCTTTTGGTAGCTTAACTCCAGCTGATTACCGCCCAACTTCCATACTATTTAAAGTTTTTGAAGGTCCTTTGGCAAAACGTTTAAATAGGTTTATCGAAAGTAATCATCTGTTCTGTAGTTTTCCATTTGTCTTTCGTAAAGGTCTGGGAGCATGTAATGCCCTTCTTAGAATTTCCAAAGCTGTACAGAAATCCTTGATTGTGGCCAGGAAGTTTGTATGATTGGCCTTGATTTTAGTGCTGCCTTTGACCATGTTAATCTTGAGACCCTTGTCTTCAAACTCAAAGAATTAGGAATGGGTGGGTTTTTCTTAGTATTATTATTGAATTGTTAAGTAATAGATCGCAAAGAGTCGTTGATAGACACCGTAGTGAGTATAGGGATGTGATATCTGGTGTTCCTCAGGATAGTATTCTTGGTCCATTACTTTTCATAAATTATACACATGACAGGGGGTTTGGCCTAGAAAACCAGCTCGTTGCATTAGCAGGTTATACTACTCTCATTGCTTCAATTGCATATCCAGAATGCAGATCTGAGGTTGCTGAATCCCTTAATAGAGATCTAGCTAAAATTAGTACATGGTGCAAATTATGGGGTATGAAGTTGAACTCTAACAGAACTCAAAATAACTGTATCTCTGCATTGATAAAGTTTCTTTAACTATGTATGACCCTTAAAATTTCAGGTGCAATTCTGGATAACAAATTTACCTTTGAAAAACACATCCGGTCTGTCTCTTCTTCAATTGCTAAAAAAAAAAAAACTTTGCTTATTGAGAAAGTATTTTATGATTTTCAGTGGTCAATCTATTCTGGAGAAATGTTTTAATTTCTTAATT
>NC_090740.1:135930175-135942937 GCF_036898095.1 Palaemon carinicauda | reverse complement strand
GGAGAAAGAAAGAAAAGAAAATCCTACTAACAAACAAATTGAAATGTTACCTCAAAATCTATGAATTTGATTAAATTCAACACGCTTCTGAGACCGAATTGGTGTCGAAGCCAGAAGGGATGTTAATCAACAATCTTTATTTCTTAAGTTTTTCATTTTTGGAGATATTGATTACGCTATGATGCAATATAGACCGAGAAGGGTTACAACACTTGCTTTAGGTTTAGAATATTCAACATAATAATAATAATAATAGTAATAATAAAAATAACAAAAACAACAGCAACAACAACAACAACAACAACAACAACAACAATAATGATAATAATAATAATAATAATAATAAATATTTCTTTAATATCACTATTATTATAATTGAAAAATTGGTTTTTTCTTTAAAATTGGTTATATAACTTTCACAGAATTTGGGTAGTTTGCTAAAGTATAAGGTAAATTAGGATAATTTTTAGTTGCGAGCAATGATTATTTTCTTGCTTCAAGCAATTTTTAGGAGATGATTTGGACACAGACAGAGGTCAAGATTAATTGTATTAAAAAAAAAGAAAAAAAAATAATTTTGAATTGCACATACGCTTTTAAAAAGCTATCATCGGTTTGCTTTCTTAATAAGAATAGAATAATGTAATTGACTAGTTACTATGATTAAAATATGGTCGTTTGAGAAATGTTTCAAGTTTCTAAGACTTTATTTTTCTGAATAACTCGCACTCATTAAATGACCCGGGCACGAGACCAGTGGTTAAATTTTAGATTTTATTTTTCTACCAAGACATATATGGCTATGGCTATTACATGGTATAGCCTACATAAGCGTTCGTTTTGATATATATATATATATATATATTTATATATATATATATATATATATATATATATATATAATATATATATATATAGATATATATATATATATCTCGTTCGTTTGAGATTTATACATATATATATATATATATATATATATATATATTATATATATATATATATATATATATATATATATATATATATATATATATATCTATATGTATATATATGATATATTATATATATATTAGTATATTATATATATATCTATATATATACAGTATATATATACAGTATATATATACACATATATATACAGTATATATAGTCCTATTTCCTTAACATCATGTTCTTCTCGAGCATTTTGACTTATAGGTAGAATTAAACCGTCTTAATGAAACCTTTTGATAAAGTGTCATCAAGACTATTCAAAGGTAGGTGATATAGTAACAATATCATAAACCCCAACTAATCTTTCATTTCAATGTCCTAATACCCTGATGGGTGGTTAAATTATCATACAAATAAGACCTGATACCGCATGTTATGCTCGAAAAATTAGGTTATAAACTAATTTAAGGTAATTTTTACATCATTAAAATTCAAAACACATCTACAGAGAGAGTTATGTTACGTTGAAGTTCTATTAAGTAGGCAATAATGTTTACCCTTGCAGCCATTCACATGGGGAAAGGGACGTGGGCCGTCACATGATTTCGCTTGTCTATCATGCAAATGATTTAACAAAGCAACAACAACAATAATCATAATGAGACTCTTGACTATTCTATTTTAGTCTTGCTTATATATCAGATGATATGGACAGCATTCAACTTGAAATTTATGTTTTAAATGTTTGAAATTATAGTTTCAATACGTGAGAAAAATGGTTTTATTTGTCCTTGTGTTTAAAGAACGCAATTGTTCCTATCTAACTCCAGTTACATAAAATGCTAAGTCGATGAAACCTAACTAACTGAGGGTTGTTGTGATGGCCGATGTGGTAACATCCCTGACTGGTGAACACCAGTCTGGGGTTCAAGTCCTGCTCCAACTCGTTATTCCTTTGGTCGCTGCAACCTCATCCTCCCTGTGAGCTAACGTTGGGGGGTTTGGAAGAGCCTATAGGTCTACCTGCTGAGTCATCAGCATCCATTGCCTGGTCCTCCTTGGTCCTAGGTTGGATGGAGAGGGGGTTTGGGGGCTGATTATATGTATTATGATCAGTTAGTCTAGGGCATTGTCCTGCTTGCTAGGGCAATGTCACTGTCCCTTGCCTCTGCCATTTATGAGCAGCCTTTAAACCTTTAAACAAATATCCCTCAACAAAGCATCATTCTCTGAACACCTGCTGGCCACCTCAGGCGAACTAATTCACTTACAAACTGAGACCGAACCATAAAGTGGTTCGTAACGGCGTTATAACGGCCAATTACTTAACGAAAGAGCTTTTATTGAGGTCTCTCTACTTTATGGCTCCGGAATATCTACTGTAAGAGCATTTATCAACCGGAAAAAGAGATGAAAGTTCTTTTTAGCGCCATAATGAGCGCTCTTAGCTCAGATTCAATTATATTACTTAAAGAAAAATATAAATTATGCCAAGGGGGGCAAACCTGTAATTCTAAAATCCAAAATTTAGATATGCATAAATTTAAAAAATTTGGTCAAAGAATCAGAAACTTAAAATTCTATGCACGTATAATTACTTCCAAAGGACTTTTTTTTTTTTTTTTACACGAGTAGAAAATATGAGAGAAAATAGCTCCTCAAAGGTAAAACTGTTTATATTAATGAACTTGAAAGAAATAAGTTATCTATATCCTTTTGGTCATGAGAGAGAGAGAGAGAGAGAGGAGGGAGAGAGAGAGAGAGAGAGAGAGAGAGAGAGGAGAGAGAGAGGAGGAGAGAGAGGAGAGAGAGAGAAGGAAGTTTTTGGGCTCACTTTTCGTGTGACTGAGGGTCTTGTGTGTGACGGAAAGCGCAACATTTATGCAATAATGAAGAACGAAGTCTTCCATTAACTTTCAGATAGTTCCTGGCAGGATATGACACGTGGTAATTACTACTCAGCTCATTTGGAGGCCTAATGAGAGAGAGAGAGAGAGAGAGAGGAGAGAGAAGGAGAGAGAGAGAGAGAGGAGAGAGAGAGAGATTTAAAATCGAATATACAAAACTGATTCTAAGGAATATGACGAGTGTTTGTGAGTGCATGTCTGAGAGAGAGGAGAGAGAGAGAGAGAGAGAGAGAGAGAGAGAGAGAGAGGAGAGAGAGAGAGAGAGAATTAAAATCGAATATACAAAACTTATTTTTAAGGAATATGACGAGTGTTTGCGTGTGCATGTCTGAAAGAGAGAGAGAGAGAGAGAGAGAGAGAGAGAGAGAGAGAGAGAGAGAATTTAAGATCAAATATACAAAAACTTATTCTAAGGAGTATGACGAGTGTTTTAGTGGTGCATGTCAGAAGAGAGAGAGAGAGAGAGAAAGAGAGAGAGGAGAGAGAGAGGAGAGAGAGAGAGAGGAGAGAGAAGAGAGAGAGAGAGAGAGAGAGAGAGAATTTAAACTCGAATATACAAAACTGATTCTAAGGAATATGACGAGTGTTTGCATGTGCATTTCTCTGTGTGTGTGTGTGTGTGTGTGTGAGAGAGAGAGAGAGAGAGAGAGAGAGAGAGAGAGAGAACTTTTTGCAAAACAAACAATAAAAAAGTTTTGTGGGATCCATTTGCGAAAGCGAAATCCCAATCATTTTTATCGCCCAACGCGCTCAATCCCTAATCTTCTAATCCGGCCAGTAACTGATTTTAAAGGGAAATGTCAGGTTGATAATGAGATGAATCACAGGACTTGATTGCGCTGAATAATCGGACGCATTTCCAGTGGAAACAAACTCTCTTTGCCTGTTGGTAGCCATCCTGTTGCTTGCAATTCGAAAGTTTACGCCTAAAAAAAAAAAAAAAAAAAAAAAAAAAAAAAAAAAAAAAAAAAAAAAAAAAAAAAAAAAAAAAACGGTGAAAATCCTGGAATAAATATTGCTAGGCATTTACCGTTTGAAAACGGATATATTGACGTATAGGAGCGATATTACGGTCACCAACCCGTAAAGGATAATAATAAAGTAGGGTAAAATTACGGACGCCTGAATTTTACTGAAATATGTCTGAAAACAGCATTCTTTTTTTTTTTTTTTTTTTTTTTTTTTACGGAGAATCTCCGATTAAATTCTTATAAACAGTGTAATGTGTAACAGTGTAATCTCTAATTTTCAGAAGTTGTACTAATCAATAGTCTGAAAATGATCAACTAGTCTTAGTGACTTTCTTCTGAATAATCTTATCAAAATTCTTTCAAAATGTTGATCAAGACTCAGTCATCATATTCCATCACAAGCAATCGTCCTCATAGTTATATTTTGCCAAACAAACAATTATTACTGCACTGTAATTGTTCAATGGCCACATTCCTCTTTGTAAGGCTAGAAGAGACTCTTTAGCTATGGTAAGCAGCTCTTCTAGGAGGACACTCCAAAATCAAACCATTGTTCTCTAGTCTTGGATAGTGCCATAGCCTCTGTACCATGGTCTTCCACTATCTTGGGTTAGAGTTCTCTTGTTTGAGGGTACACTCGGGCACTCTGTTCTATCTTATATCTTATTTCTCTTCCTCTTGTTTTGTTACAGTTTTTAGTTTATAAAGTGATATCTATTTTAATATTGTCGGTCTTCTTAAAATATTTTATTTTTCCTTGTTTCCTTTCTTCACTGAGCTATTTTCCCTGCTGGAGCCCCTGGGCTTATAGCATCCTGCTTTTCTAACAGGGGTTGTAGCTTAGCAAGTAATAATAATAATAATAATAATAATTGAATTTAATACGGTTGACCTTTAAGTAACCATTATTTTCTTTACCATTCATTTGTGTTCAAACTGTTTATCATTTCGTATTTACAAGAAATGTATCATGAAATTGTACTCCAGTTTTAAGGTTTAAAGTCACTTGAAGGTCAATTATTATCTGCGAACTAAATAAACTGACAGAGATAAAGACGATAAACGAAGATAAATGAAGTCGGAGAAAAAACATTGTGAAAGGTTTTCTTCTTTCGGTTCATTACAATGCTATCCCATTCAAGCCGAATGTAAATTCAAATAAATATCCCTCAGTTTCTCAATATCTACCATGAAGTAATTATACTAATGTTTACCATCTAAAATTCCTCCAGTTGAGATGGCACAAGCCCTTATCTCTTCCATTGTCCCGCGCAATATATTTTCAAAATTATAGAGATTATTCTGGTATATAAATGCAAATCCGATACGAGATAATACAATTCTTCTAAAAATCTTTCTCCATTTCTCTAATCCGATTGTTATTAGTTGGTCTTGCTCGATTTCAATCTTTTGAAGAAAACTTATTGTTCTGCTTTTTGGGGGTGTCAGCCAAGTCCAGACTTTCCCATGTTAGCAAAAAAAAAAAAAAAAAAAAAAACACGACAAATTAATGTCTCAAGGATGGAAACTGATGACATTGGAAATAAACTAGATTTTCTGATAATGGAGGCAACAAAACATCTACTTAATGTATAAAGGCCAAAGTAAGTTTCGTCCTAAAACACACACACACAAAAAAAAAAAAAAAAATACAGTTACAAACTGGAAAAAATAAATTAAATATTTCAAGTAGAACATTAAAATGAAGTAAAATACTAATGAAAAACATAACTTATAAATAAAATATCCAGTAACTTTATCTACCCTGAAACATACAAAATAACTTAACCTTCAAGAAAATTGCCCTAAATATCTGACAAAAGACATGAAAAGCTAAACGCACGCGCATTGCCCAAAGAATCCTGATGTATCTACGAGGCGTCAAAATGACATCCCATGAAAGAGCCTGAATTCCAATACAAACAACTGACAGATTAAAAAGTTATCTAATATCGATAATCTGGATTCAGATGATGTCTTTGAGGCCTGACAATTACCCAAAGTATGCTGAAAACGGCGACAAGCACATCTGAAATATAATGTCATGATTTCGATCGATCCTCCAGTTTCGATAAAACGAACAATATACCCAAATATTGTTCTTATGAACTAAACAATATCCTTTGATGGCTAGAAGTGATGATGTATGTAGTCAAGGCTCGCCATTAAGTAGCCTGGGGGGGGGGAGAGGTCCTAATGTAGCATAGAAGGGGGGGGGGGGGGAGGGTAGTGGTGAGTTCATAATTCACAATTGTGTTTGTGTGTCTTTCTCGCCACCGCTTTGGTTTCCATAATTACGCTGCTCTTTGTTTGTTTGTTGCCTTTGTCATGAACTTGTTATGCACTTCTCGGAAATTTCAGGATTTGCTTTGTTCTTGATGGTTTTATATATATATATATATATATATATATATATATATATATATATATATATATATATATATATATATATATATATATATATACATACTGTATACATATATATATATATATATATATATATATATATATGTATATATATATTAATATATATATATACATATATATATATATATACATATATATATATATATATATATATATATATATATATATATATATATAAAATATGCATATATATATATTTATATATATATATATATATATATATATATATATATATATATATATATATATAATATGCATACATATATATTTATATATATATATATATATATATATATATATATATATATATATATATATGAAAAATTTTGCGCATTTAGACGTGTTTTTTTCATATTTCAAATAAACAATACATTTCAATACATTAATGTCGTGTCTGGATTATCTTACCGACCTCGGAATCAGAGTCACGAGGCGAAATCACTCAATTGTACGGTCATTGTCATACAAGCATCCTGGAACAGAGTTTGATTCCAGGCCGGTCAGATGCTATTGTCTTTGAGTGATTTTGCCTCGAGACTCTAATGCCGAAGACGGTAAAAGAAACCACACATTAATGAATTAAAATATATGGCTTATTTGAAATACACACACACACATATATATAAATAAATAAATAAATAAATAAATATATATATATATATATATATATGTTTATATATAAATTAATTACACATATATGTATATATTTATACATACACACACACACACACACGTATATATATATATATATATATATATTATATATATATATATATATATATATATATATATATATATATACATATACATAAATAAAGATATTTGAATATACACATATATGTCTATATTCATAAATGTGTGTATATATAAATATAGAAACATATATATATATGTAGATATGTATATTATACAAACACACATATAATATCCTTTATATAAGTTTTATAATCTAATCCGAAAGATTATCACTCAGGTATCAATATCCCAGAATGAATTTAGGTTATTTGGTTCCATAAGGAAGTTTGCTGGGGCCAAAGAGCCCAGAAACCTTAACCCTCGTTTTTGCTTGTAAATGGGCAAAACTTCTTTATCGTGTAATACTTCTACATTCCTGTTATCTTTTATCATGCGGTTTCCCGGGACATTTAATTGGCTTATTAGTAATTGATAACAAACAGTCAATTACAATTGTAAGTTCGTGTTGTCATTAAATCTTGATACTTGACACCAAGGTGGCATTCGAAACCTTTTATCTAATTAAAGACAAAAGGAATGAATTGATTAATTGAAATGATCTGTTTGATTGATGCCTGTTGAATATTATAAATTTGCAACCCTAGAATAATGGAGTTTCCACCAGAGAAGGATTGGTAATTAAAAGGTGATTTGTCGTGTCTAAGGACAATACAAGCTATAGTTAATAGTGAGCCCCTTAGGTTAGACATTTTTCAAACCTCTTAAAATATTCATGATTCAAAGTCATTTTGAGTTGGATCCAAGGTATAATGTATTTCTAAAGAGAAAGAAAACAAAGGGATGTTTGTGGTAGCCATTGTTAATGAATGAAATGACAGACAATTAGAATATATCAATGGTTTGCTAATTTCTTGTTAAGAGAACGTTGCCATGTTTATATTATTTGCGAAATATCAAAATAAAAATTTACGTTATTGAATTTTGATAGAAAATAATGGATTCATATAGTAAAATATTGAGATCGAAATTTCCGTCAATCGAATTGTATTTCTAAGGTACAAAAATCTCGAAAAGATGTAACCAGAAAAGCAGAGATCCACCTTGAAGACGCCTTTTCTCGTAAGACAAAGGAACTCAACCATCCAAGGTGGGAAGTTGCAGAACTCATTACTAAGTCCTGAATGAATAAATCAGATACAGGTACTTTGATTTCTCTGTCTGTCTGTCTATGTCCTGGAAAATATAAATACAATTCAGGGCCATTTAAAAAAATTAATCCAAGACATAAAGAAGAGAAATTATAATAATGGAAATCTGCAGACTGAGCAAATCTGTCAAAGAACTCGAAGACATGAATATAATTTTAAACCTTTGAATTCAGGGTCATTCAAAAAAAAAAAAAAAAAAAAAGATATATAGAAGAGAAATTATAATAATGTAAATCTGCGGGCTGAGCAAATCTGTCAAAGAACTCGAAGACATAAATTTAATTTTAAACCTTTGAATTCAGGGTCATCCACCCCCCCCCCAAAAAAAATGAATATAAGATATAAAGAAGAAGAGAAATGAGAAATGATAATAATAGGAATCTGCAGACCAAGCAAAATTCGACATTTAACCAAATGGAAGTGAAGATACAGTGCTTATCCAAAAGCATTTTAGCATCGACCAAAAAAGCAAATTACAACGATCTGTTAACAATTAAATTCTGGCATATCACTTGGTGGAAAATATCTCCTAATCATCATTACTGGGAAAAAATAGCTATTACGAGTATACACAGCCTGTGACAATTATGTTAATTACGATTTAATCACCACACTCATTAGGTTGAAAATAGTCTTGTGATAATGAGCGCTTAATAAAGATAATTGGCATTTGTTTGAGCATTATCCCATTGGACTGGATTTTCAGTTTGAAGTTTATTAGCTAAATTTATTCTGAATCAGAGACATGGCAATTCATAAATACTTGTCCATCTTATATACTGTGCTACTGTTGAAGCCTTAATTAGAAAATTAGAGAAATTTTCATAAAAGAGATACACGTTCTACCTAAAGATTTCTCACTTAATATAAATTCATAATAATGACGTAAGCATTAAGAAAATAAAACTGAATATTTGCGTCATTGCCATTGCAGAGTTGTTAATTCTAACCCTCTATAGTCCACAGGAAAAAAAAAAAAAAGAAAAAAAAAGACGGTGGTATGCAAATACAGAGAACTGCCTTTTCAAAAGTTCCTTGATCCTTCATACAGTTAACTTCCGGGTAGTAGGGATTTTCAACCCCTTCGCAGCAAGCTCTAATAGACCCGTCTACTTTAACGCACCACATAAAATGATAAACTGGAAAGGCAGTAAAGAAAAATTACATATATTTATCGCCATTTCTACATATTTTCAGCAGGTGGAGAGCTATTATCATATTAGGTTTTCCACAGGAAATAAATCTAGGTATTCTGTACCGACTAATACCACATGGAAAATTTAAATAAAGATATAAAATGTCAAACAACAAATATGTGAGTATTTGTGCAATCTACGAGCTTGTATTACAAGAAACATTTACAGAACAAGAACATTTTACAAATAATATTTCTTTCTCTGTGCAACAGCTCACCCTGCCAATTTTTATTATTGAAATTCCCGAAGCCATAACAGGTCAGACAGACATTGCTTTTATGTAAATAAAAAAAGGCTAACATTCCACCTTTCAGACATTGAAGCTCGAACCACCGTAAAGAAGACTTTTTCTCCAGAGCTTCGGCTTCACTATTTGAGGTATATGTTATTTACTCTTACTGAAAGGGAAAACATCACATAACATCTCTTGATTTGTGGAAGGATTCTTTCCTCAATTTACAGGGGAAACATTTGCACCGCACGGTACACTTTCCCTTGCCATTACTACTATTACTATTAATTGCTAAGCTACAACCCTAGTTGGAAAAGCAGGATGCTATGCGCCCAAGGGGCTTCAACAGGGAAAATAGCCCAGTGAGGAAAGGAAACAAGGAAAATGAAATATTTTAAGAACAGTAACATCAAAATATATATTTCCTATATAAACTATAAAAACTTGAACAAGAGGACGAGAAATAAGATAGAATAGAACGCCCGAGAGTACCCTCAAGCAAGAGAACTCTAACCCAAGACAGTGGAAGAGCATGGTAGAGAAGCTATGTACCAGGCAATATATTACAGGGAGACCCCCCCCCGCCACCTTTTCTTTAACTTTAATAAATATATTAAAGATGAATTTGACTGGACAAATGTTAACTGAACTGTTTAAAAAAATAATTTAATGTACAAAAACAAATGCAAATACTAGATTTTTATTGTTTACAAATGTATGGGAATAACTACACAGTATTAATTTTTTTGCGCTTACTATCCGTTATGAATATGCTCAGCCCTCGCTATAAAACCTCATCTTTTGTAATATTCCACAGAAATTGCACGTCAAATAATCAAGGATTTATTCAGTTACACTGATGCTTTCTTATGGGTGATTTGCTATAGTCACCGAAAAAACATCGCAAGTCCTTACTTGTAACTTTGTAGTTATCTACTGTAAACTTTGCAGTTATCTACTGTAAACTTTGTAGTTATCTACTGTAAACTTTGTAATTATCTACTGTAAACTTTGTAATTATCTACTGTAAACTTTGTAGTAATCTACTGTGAAACTGACAGCGATTTTGATATCTCTTGATTTATACAGCAGAATTAACGAAAGAAAGCAAGATTTACATCCTTTTCTTACACGCAGATCGCATTTAAGAGCAGTTATGTTACATAAGCTCATCTTATTACTGCATATATGCATTTTGTAACATTATCACGACCAATACCAAAATAAGAACACAACACTTACATCCTTTTCTTACAGGTACTTCGCATTCATGAGCCATTTTATTAAAACTCATCTCTATACTGCATATATTCATTTTATAAAATTTCTATAGCCAATATGAAACAAGGCATAAAATATTACAGAATATTTAGAAACTTCCCTCACATTTCCTTAACGTAGCCAGTTAAAACCTGAACGTAATTAGCAAGGACAACAATACGTTTGAAGCAAGAACAAGTGGGTTTATGAGTCGAAATCTGTCATCAAAAGTTTAATGACACTGTGAATACCACATAATTAGATGGGGGGACGCCATAATCACATAGTGAATGAGAAAAAGAACGTGTTTAATAGTCGAGTTTTCACATTGTAAGAGAGGAAGGATACTGATGAATACGTGTCCCTCCCCCGCCGGCGGATGTTGGGATTGAAAGGATATCTCAAGAATGTTCCTGCCCAGGGTAATGCTAGTATTGGATATCCAATCCTTCTATACATACATACATATATATATATATATATATATATATATATATATATATATATATACATATATATATATATATATATATATATATATATATATATATATATATATATATGTATGTATATATATAATAAATGAATATATATATATATATATATATATATATATATATATATATATATATATATATATATATATATATATATATAAGGGTTTCATATTCAATACTTATACCTTATATAAAAGCATAAATTTATATATAAATGTGTGTGTATATATATATATATATATATATATATATATATATATATATATATATATATATATATATATATATATATATATATATATATATATATATATATATATATATATATATATATATATATATATATATATATATATATATAAAAAAGGGTTTCACATTCATTACTAAATCTTTATATAAAATCATGAATTATGTATGTTTGTATTTGCGTATATATATATATATATATATATATATATATATATATATATATATATATATATATATATATATATATATATATATATATATATATATATATATATATTACTGTATGCATTTTTCTCCTCGATAAGGGTAGCGCCATTGTTTAGAACTCAGACTCGGCCTAAGGTGTAATTTCTCTGCCTATGCCCTTTGATCGAAGCAGATGGCGGTGTCAATTTACAGGTGGGTGGACTGATGACGCGTTCAGAGAAGGGTGGCACCCTCGGGGAATGAGAGAAAATATTTTTCAAATAACCTTTTAATAGTTTCACCCCCCGTGAGATGTGAATGAGCTCGTCGAGGTTCTCCAGAAGATAAAAAAAAGTGACAAGGGTTTTTTCTTTTCTCTTTTTCTTTCTCTATGCACTTTAGCTGCGACCTGCAACAATCGACTAACGACCAAGTACGTAATTTGCTGCTTTGGTGAACGGCAATTCTAGATATTTTAGGAATACACCCATATGCTCCTCCTCGTCCGGTCCGAGATTCGAACGCGGTACGTAAGAGCCGAGAGAGAGAGAGAGAGAGAGAGAGAGAGAGAGAGAGAGAGAGAGAGAGAGAGAGATGGTTTTATGATCGACAGCGTCAACACAACCACTTAAGTAATAAACTCACAGCCAAACGTTCTAATGAAAAACGAGCGAAACCTCAAGTGATCCAAGCTCCAAAGGAAGGAACGTAACAAAAATGAAGATGGAAAAGAGAGGAGGTTACTATTTTGAGATATTTGCGCCTCCCCACTGAATTAAAGTAGCTGCATCAGGTAACAGTACTTGTGGAAAGTGGAGTGAGGCTCACGATAATGGTTCATCATCTAAGATTTCCCGTCTTTAAATGATGGCTATATTTTTTTTTCTTTTTTCTTTTAATGGAACTGGTACCCACTACAGAGCTTCAAAGATCATAAGACATTGTATATTTTTTCACTCCTGATTATTTATCCTTTCTTATTTCAGTTTCAAGTAAT
>NC_090740.1:135912675-135925175 GCF_036898095.1 Palaemon carinicauda | reverse complement strand
CTTTAGTGTCTGAAACCTCTTCATCCTTGTTAGTTAAGGATAGGGTGTTTGGGGGAGCCTACAGGTCTATCTGCGGAGTCATCATTAGCCATAGCCTGGCTCCCCATGGTCGTAACTTGGGTGGAGAGGGGATTTGGACGCTGATCATGAGTATGAATGGTTAGTCTCTGGGGCATTGCGATGTTTGCTAGGGCAATGTCACTACCCCTTGCCTCTTCCATTCATGAACGGCCTTCAAACCTTTAGTGCAAAGAACCTAACAATGCTGAATTCGTATTACCTTGTGAGTAACTTGTACCAGAAGGATATTTGTCAATTATGATAAGTAGGAGCACTTTCGTATAGAATTCACATTGGGGTGTAAGTTCACCCAGGCAATAGTAAATTTGATATCAGTGCGTCCTCTGTGACTTAATATTTGTATTTCCCAATACATGGATGCATCAATGCATAAATATGTGATATATATGTCATATGACAAACTAGTGATGTGCGTAATCTCTCTCATTCTTTCTTACTTTCACATATTTATATACTGTATTTTACAGACATATATACATAATGTATATATATATATATATATATATATATATATATATATATATATATATATATATATATATACTGTATATATACTGTATATATATGTATATGATGTATATATATCTATAAATTTATATGCATATATTTATATATATGTATATAATATATATAGATATATATAGATATATATCTATATCTATCTATCTATCTATCTATCTATATATATATATATATATATATATATATATATATATATATATATATATATATATATATATATATATATATCCCCCTTATCCATATGTGCCTATTTTCCTGAAGACACCTTCACCACCGAGACGTTGTTCAATAGCGCAAGAATCAGTTGTGCCTTCCCAAAAAGTGTTGAACGAATAAAACACCGTGGAAGCTATCAGGCCGAACCATTCTATCCCTTACTTGGATAATGGAAGGGTTCTCTTTTATCTACAACTGGTGAAAATAACCATATGAGTTCCATTTACTATTTGCACGTCGGGGTATTAAGCAATCAATTTTATTTGACAGTTGTGAAGCTTGGCAGTAGGAGACTATGTAAGAAAATTTTATTAAAAAATTTAATCTCTCTCTCTCTCTCTCTCTCTCTCTCTCTCTCTCTCTCTCTCTCTCTCTCTCTCTCTCTCTCTCATCTATTAAGTCGCAGGGACGTAAGGTGTCAAAAGCGGCCAACAATTCCATCCACATCTAATAGGTTATAGTCAAGATGACGTATCCGAGGCTAGATAAGGCTAGGCTACGAAGTATCTCGATTATAGCCACTGGTACATATTTTCCTCTAAGGAGAAGAATGAGAGTAGGGTTGTGATGGCCAATTAACCCCTAGCCAAGGTCATAGCACTTTACAACAGTTCAAGTGATGGCAAGTTTTGTTTCGGCTTTACCGTGTTATTATGATGGGCCATTTTTATAAACGTAACCGAGAGCAATTAATATCAAAGACTTACCAAGGCAAATCTTAAAAGCCAATAAATTAAAAGTGAATTAGAGTTTGGAAAACGATAATTTAATCAACCTTTTCGTATTTTTCCCTTAAATACTATTTACGATAAATCCACTTGACTTCGCCTTTCTTCCTTTTTGGTGAAGGGGGCTCAATAAGTAAATATATTCAAAGTTTTCACAAATGTTCAAGGGGTTTATATAATAACTGCATTTGGTATATTCAACTACAGAATAGACTCAAATTTGCATAATTTGAATGTTCAAATGACCAGCTGTTCTCTCTCTCTCTCTCTCTCTCTCTCTCTCTCTCTCTCTCTCTCTCTCTCTCTCTCTATATATATATATATATATATATATATGTGTGTGTGTGTGCGTGTGTGTGTGTTGGTTTTTGTGTGGGTATTCGAGAGCGAAAAACGAGTCACATATGATGTTTTAATTACTTGCAAGGCATTACTTTAGGTTAAGCATTCAGCGCTCGATCAGAAAAATTAATATTGATTTAACAAATTTTATGATGGATTCAGACAATAAGTATGAAGGAAAATTTCCAGTTGATTGTATGTAACTTGGATGTTGGAAAATTACATATAGATTTTATTCTATCGCGAAACATAGTAAGAAAATCTATTTTTGTGTTATAAGTGCTTCTAGGAAACAAAATACTTAACTCGTGATATCTATGTCAAAACCAGTGTCATCAGTAACGAGTATCATATTTAATTCCTTGTTGAAATATTTGTAATATGATAAAGGAGAAAAGGTTACGGATAAGAATTCTGTTTACTTTATCGTTTTGAAATATTCTACCTTTTATAGATAGATTAAATTTTCTCAAGTAGTCTATTATTTGAAATAGTTCGCCAAACAATTCTACAATTAAAAGAAGTTCGGAAAAATGTTTGCTTGGAAAGTCTACGGTATACACCGCCACCTTTTATACTAGTTTGTTTAGATATCACTGTTTTAAAGGTTTGAAGGTCACTCATGAATGGCAGAGGCAAGGGACAGTGACATTGTCCTATCTGACCATATAAGCATTATGATCAGTGCCCAAGCCCCCTCTCCACCCAAACAAGGACCAAGGAGGGCCAGGCAATGGCAGCTGATGACTCGACAGATAGATCTGTAGGCTCCCCAAACACCCTCCCTCCTCTGCTCACAAGGATGGTGAGGTTGCAACGACCAAAGAAACTAACGAGGTTGAGCGGGGTTCGAACCCCAGTCTGACATCACTAGTCATGGGTGTTACCACATCGGCCACCACAACATCTATATCGAATCAATACCTGTTACCTTATGGTTTAGAACAAATTTATCGCTTCCCAATGGATAATTTGCTGTAACGTGTGTTCTCTCTGTTTTTAAAGTTTTTCTTTGTACTAAAGTTATGATATTATTATGACGAGTATGACTTTTTATATGAATGTTGCACAAGTCAGTATGACTTTGAAGTATCAAGGATTCTTATATTTCCACTTTCATTACCAATCCCATCATCATCTAAAATGCTGGAATTATTTATACAACAATTGTGGCTTCTTATATACAGTGTCTATGAACATTCTAATGTGTTTGGTATCTCAAGCATCATCACCTACTGTTATTTCTACAATCTTGTTCATGCTTACATCAGTATCTACTCTTCTCTTCTAAGCTATATCCATTTCTTGCTTGGAAAGTCTAAGTTATACAACGCCACTTTTTATACTAGTTTGTTTAGATGTCACTAGTATTTCCAACCAATTTCTCTTACCTTATGGTTTAGTAAAAATAAAAGGAGTTATAGCTATTAATTCAATGATACATGACTTATAGACAATCACTCTATTATTTTTAGAGTGAAATATCAAGGCCTCTAAACCAAAGGATTTAAAAAAAAATATTACTTATGATGAATTATTAATCTTCGAGCTTCCGCATTTCCGGTTCAGAAAAAGTTTACATAGAACTGAAATGAAAGTGTCAATCATTTTATGACGTGAAGGTTACAAGGGAGAAGAAGAAGTGATTTAAAAAAAAATTCCAACAATTCGTTTTTGGAGTACTTTTCAAATCCTTTTATTTTTGTAAAAAAAAATATGGCTTGATAATGTCATAATAATATTTCTTTGATATGGGAATGATTCTTTTATAAAGACATTTGTATTTAATGTTTTCCTATTATGATCATTACCATTATTAAGAATATTACAAGAAACAGCATCAAGCAAAACAATTCGCATAAATATTACTGTATCTCTAACTATATCTTAATTATTCCTATTTGCCAGCAGAATAAATATAGCATAAAACAAATGAAGTACGGAACTAGAAAAAAAAAAACTTGCATTTTTCTATTTTGATAAGTAATTTATTAGCAAATGTATCCATCACTGTCAAAAACTTCTACGTATCAAATAAAAACATTTGTTGGTGCACTGAAATCTGTTAGAATAAGATTTGAAACGATATCAAAACACAGAAATCCCATTTCAAAATGGCGCATCACCTTTCAAAGGCTTAGTGATGATAAAAAAAACTCGCTGTGAAGCAAGACCCTTGTACATCGCATACACGAACTCAAGACAAAAAGAATACGAGAAAACTTTAATCCGATCCGTTGTATCACAAGAACAAAGCGAGAGGTCGAATTGAAATAGAAAGATAGCAAGAAAGAGGAAGGACAAAGGAACAAAGTCAATGAGACTAGCGAAGAGGAAGGTATGCAGGTCATATCGAATCAAGGTCGATTTTCGACTTCGAGGATGAGAATAATTGTTTCTGACATAAGGCCATTTAGTAGATTAGCTTTTTTCTTGGTCTATATCTATCTATCTATCTATCTATCTATCTATCTATCTATATATATATATATATATATATATATATATATATATATATATATATATATATATATATATATATATATATATAAATCACAGAAATCTAACATCACCGCCAGCAGGAGTCTTATAAAAGATGCGCAGAATGTGTCGAACAATAACTAGATAACCGACAACTTGAAGAAAACTAAAAGGAGACTGTGTCACACAACACCTAGACAACACACAACCTGAAAGAAATATTGAAATGCGAATCTGACGCACAATAAGTATAGAAAAACTTAAAAAAAAAACAACAACACTGAAAGGCGAATGTGTTATAAACAGATAACTGACTGTTATAACCAGATAACTGACAACTAAAAAAAAAAGCAAGGTTTGAAAAGAAAATGTGTCGTACAATATCTAAACAACAGCAAACTTAAGAAAAAATAATTGCAAGGAGCAGGTGAATGTGTCAAACAATAACCAACTCTGCGACAACATGGAACAAACGTGCAGTTTACATCTTTTTTTATCGAAATTTTTTCCAAACTTCGGCGACAATTCGAACACTAACTTCCACACGCCCCAGAGTTGAGAAGATAAGACAGCCATGGAATTGATATCTAAAAAAAAGAGGGGAAAAAACGTAGAGAGAAAGAGATTCATACGAAGTGACAGACTGTCTCTGTTTCTGTTTACCCAAACACCAGGCTTTGAGAATCACTCTCTCTTTCCGGTTTCGTACGCGGCCGGTCGTTTTCCACAGTGTTAGTCTCCCATCTTTTCCTTTTCAATATTTGTCTTTTTTTCTTCTTCCTGGCATGGTTGTATAAAGAAACGTTGGACTATTTATCACCAACACACGTTGAATACACACACACATTCACACACATTCTATATAAAATATATATATATATATATATATATATATATATATATATATATATATATATATATATATATATATATATATACACACACACACACACACATATATATATATATATATATATATATATATATATATATATATATATATATATATATATATATATATATATATATCCATACAGTAACACCAGAGCCCCCAGAAGAATATTTGGAGTTAAATGGCAGGACAGGATTAGGAATCAAATTATAAGAGAGATTATTCAAGTGCCATATGTAAATGAGATCATAGTGAGGGGTAGATGAAGATGGTTTGGGCATGCACTTCGCACTCCCCAAGAGAGATTAGTTCAACAAACTTTGAACTGGGCTCCACAAGGCACTAGAAGAGTTGGAAGACCCAGGCCTACATGGCTGAGGACTATGAAGCGCGAAGTAGATGATGATAAATGGATTAGTACTGATTTAAAAGCTCAATATAGAGACAATTTACGAAATGTAACTGAGGCCTTTTGCGTCAATAGGCATAGGAAAATATGATGATTATATATATATATATATATATATATATATATTATATATATATGTATATATATATGTATATATATGTATGTATATATATATATATATATATATATATATATATATATATATATATATATATATATATATATATATATATATAAATAATCCGTACAAGTATACAGAGATCCATCGAGTAAGATTAACATATAATCATTAAGATTAATAACAGAAGCCTTTCTATTTTTCTATAAACTATATTCTCATTGCACCATATAAAATCTAGTCTTGGTCACACATGTAAAAACTCTCATCTTAAAGATAAAATGATCGATATGAAATAACGAGAAAAAAAAGTTGAAAACAAAAGAATGCATTTTAACCAATAATCGTCTGTTATTGTTTCGGAGATACTTTTTTTTTCTTCTTTTTATTAAACTTGCAATGTTGAAAATTCAAATCTATACGACATAAGACGAATTGCGTAGAAAGAACGAAAAAAAGGAAATTCTATTATTATTATTATTATTATTATCATTATTGTTATCCTTATTATTATCATTACTAGCTAAGCTACAACCCTAGTTGGAAAAGCACGATGATATAAGGTCAAGGGCTCCAACAGGGAAAAATAGCCCAGTGAGGAACGGTAATAAGGAAATAAATAAACGATCTGAGAAGTAATGAACAATTAAAATAAAATATTTTAAAACCATTAAAAACATTAAAACAGATATTTAATAAATAAACTATAAAAAGATCTATGTCAGCCTGCTCAATACAAAAAGTTCTTGATTAACATAAATGCCTATGGGTCTATTGTACATTCTTATTGAACCACCCATGGAAGGTGTCTGTTGTGAAAGATCATCTTAAACCCTCAATTCTTTATTCTCACTTATCCCTCTTCTCAATTTCCTTTCGCTGTCATGTATCCACTTCTCATTTCTATGTTTTTACTTCACTCGTCTTATTGGACAACCAACTCGGCTCGCAGCCCATGAAATAACACGTGTTCGAGTCTGACGCAAACGCCCTCTCCCCCATGAACTTGTCAAACAGTGACATAGGACCATCAATAACTCGTTTTCTTTAATCCATTGTAAATACCTTTCAGCTGGAGCAGCAAATGCACTTAGGAGATTATCCTGCTGGGTTCAAAAGCTTAGACAAGCTTATTGATAGACGATCGGTAGATTCTTCATTTAATCATTATTATTATTATTATTATTATTATTATTATTATTATTATTATTATTATTATTATAAGCTAGGCTATAACCCTATTTGGAAAACCAAGGTGCTATAAGCCCCAGGGCTCCAACAGGGAAAAATAGCCTAGTGAGGAGAGGAAACAAGGAAACAAATAGACTACAAGAGAAGAATAAACAATGAAAATAAAATACTTCAAGAACATTAACAATATTAAATTAGATCCTTCACATATAAACTATAAAATCTTAAGAAAAAACAAGAGGAAGAGAAACACGAAACAACAGCGTGCCCGAGTGTACCCCCAAGCAAGAGAACTCTAATCCAAGACAGTGGAAGGCCATGGTACAGAGGCTATCACACTACCCAAGACCAGAGAACAATGGTCTGATTTTGCAGTGTCCTTCTACTAGAAGGCCTGCTTACCATAGCTAAAGAGTCTCTTTTATCCTCAAGTGGAAAAGTCAGTTATTCGCATAGGTATGCAAGCTGAGTCCTCAACAGCCATTGCCTGTTCCTCCCTGGTTAGAGCTTGGGTAAAGAGGAGCTCTAGGATTGATCATACGTATATAGGGTCGGCCTTAACGACCCAATTAAGCAAGCTCAAGGAAGTGATTTTAAAACCTTTAATGTGAATATCATAATCACGATCCTTCTTCTTCTTCTTCTTCTTCCTATTATTATTATTATTATTATTATTATTATTATTATTATTATTATTATTATTATTATTATTATTATATTATTATTATTATTATTATTATTATTATTATTATTATTATCATCATTATTATTATTATTATTATTATTTTCTATGACGCATAAACATTCCTTGGGAGAAAGACGCAATCCATACGATTCCCTAACAGGAAAGAGATGATGGGTGTAAATTTAAAGCAATTTGCAATTAATTACATAAACAAATGAATCCATAATGCCAGATTATCAACAAAAAAATATACAAAAAGAAGAACAGAATTGAGGTAAGGACGGTAATGGCATCAAACATACTAAAGTATTTCCAAGAAGAACGACACTTTGGTTTCAATTATTTTGCAGTTCAGTATTGGTATGATAAAACAAACAATATCAAGGGGGTGGGGTGGGGGGGGGGTCAGGAATCAGAATAAGGGGTTGCCCTGGTATAAGTCATGCTGTCAGGAAAAGGAACAAAGTTTTAATTGCCTTACCAGGAGAATTCTATCTAAATTTCTATTTTAAAATATTCTATTTTTCCTTGTTTCCTTTCTTCACTGGGCCATTTTCCCTGCTGGAGCCCCTCGGCTTATAGAATCCTGCTTTTCCAAATAATGTTGTAGCTTTGCATGTAATAATAATAATAATAATAATAATAATAATAATAATAATAATAATAATAATAATAATAATAATAATAATATAACTTGAATCTTCACATGAAAAAGTGAAAGTACAGATGAGAAAGAAGAGTGTTTAGCTTACCGAAAATAATAGGAGAATATGATATGGCTAGTAAAGTTGCTCTTGATAAATTGGACAAATACCTGCAAGCATAAAAAAAGTTGACATAGTTCGTACATTTCATTACAACTTCCAACAGAACGATTTTATTTTTCAATATGATCGTCCGTGAACTTCATTTCCACGAAAGGTCGAAGGTTAAGATATCAATTCGAAAGCAATATTTGACAAATATAGTTTGTACTGTAAAGTCAGGGATCGTAGCAATAATTCTTAACAAAAAAAAGAGATGGTAAGGATACACATATGACAGCCACTGAGGGGGCCAAGCCAGCCTCAACTTGGTGCCGGTCCCAAGCCCGGGTAAATGGGGAGGGTTGGCGGCAGGAAAGGCATCCGGTCATGAAAAATTAGCCAAAACCAATATGGCCAGTGGAGACTGTGAGATTAACCGATGATGAAATATGGGACAGAGGTAGATGGAGAAGACTGGCCAGAAACATCGACCCCACATAAAAGTGGGAAAAGATGTAAACAAAGAAGAAGAAGAAGAAGAAGAATGATACACATGTGAAGAGTTATCAACTAATTTGACTATATAACATTAATTCCTTTATTTTCCAGATTGCTTTAATTGGGCATTAAACTTTCTGGCTGATTAAAGACACCATCAAAATGTACATCGTTATCAAAGAAAGTGTTCCTTCGCTATATCTTGTCTATTAACGATATTCCGGAAAACTCTTAAAAATTGGGCCTTCTGTGATGTACTCTTTACGGTAATGTGACCTAAGATATTTCGGACACTTTCTGTAAAAAAAGATACACTATTCCAGTATCAGAGAATTTCTTTATAAATTATGAATTCAGTCTCAGATGTTTAAGAAAGGTAGGATATCTTATATTTTATTCTGGTAAGACCGTGGATTTCTCTTTGTAAGTTAAAGACGCACGATCATAAACAAAAACAGAATTTATAAAGTTATGACTCATTGTAAACAAATAAGACAACGACAACAAATGAATATTCCAGAAAAAAATGAGTAGATAAAAAATGAAGTTCAGACATTTATTACAATTATTGACAGAACTTAATTCAGTGCACCTAAGAACCTGTGGTATATTCCTAACTGAAATTCAATGCCAAGGAAATAATAATTTCATATAACGGAAAGTACTAAAATAACCCTTAAAATCTGTTGGTACAAGTTCTGTTTAGTTTAGTGGCCACTTTCCTCTTGCTAAGGGTAGAAGAGACTCTTAAGCTATGGTAAGCAGCTCTCCTAGGAGAAGGACACCAAAATCAAACCATTGTTCTCTAGTCTTGGGTAGCGCCATAGCCTCTGTACCACGGCCTTCCACTGTCTTGGGTTAGAGCTCTCTTGCTTGAGGGTACACTCGGGCACACTATTCTATCTAATTTCTCTTCCTCTTGTTTTGTTCAAGTTTATATAGTTTACATTGGAGATATTTATTTTAATGTTACTGTTCAAATATTTTATTTTTCCTTCTTTCCTTTCCTCACTGGGCTATTTTCCCTGCTGGAGCCCCTGGGCTTATAGCATCCTGCTTTTCCAACTAGGGTTGTAGCTTACCAAATAATAATAATAATAATAAGAGTAATAATAATAATAATAATAATAATAATAATAATAATAATAATAGTAATTTTGGTAATAATAATCATAATTTCTGTTTATCTATATCTAACTACAAAATCCAGTCTCTCAAGCGAAGCACGGATATTCAGCCAAAAATTGTATATTGTAATGTTTTCCACGATGAAAATGACGAATAAAATAAGTTCCAGTTAAAATGCAATTGGAATTCACCCGCTAGTCAGTTAAAAGGTATCTTTAATCTAAAACGGTGATAACGCAAAATTAAAAAAAAAATATACGTATATATGTTATCTGCTCAGGGCTAATAGAATAATATATATATATATATATATATATATATATATATATATATATATATATATATATATATATATATAAATTTCTACCTCATACTTGGGATCGAACACAAACCCCTTCAAATAAAAGGCCAGGTTGCTTCCAACCATGCTACCAGAGGCTCTAAAAGAAGTCGGGATATATATAGAAAGAGAGAGAGAGAGAGAGAGAGAGAGAGAGAGAGAGAGAGAGAGAGAGAGAGAGAGAGAGATTAGGTAAACATTAAAAGGAATGCATGGGTGCAAAGCAAAAGATGACAACCTAACAAATGATTTAATAATAAATTACGGAAATTTCATATTGATGAAACTCGCTGAACTTTATACAAAATGTGTGCAAGAATACTCCATACCAACAGCTTGGAAAACGTTTATCATTACACCCATTAAAAAAATGAGACACAAAAGACCTAAAAAATTACCACACAATAAGTTTACTCTCCGAAATACATAAAATATTTGCAAAGATCACATTAGGTGGAACAGAAAGACAGCTAGACTTTAATCAACCAAGAGAGCAGGCAGGACAGAAAACCGGGGATTCACCAACTGACCAGCTAATGGAAAAATCTAAAGAGTATGACAAACCATTAAGTATGACATTTATAGACTATGAGAAAGTTTTTGAGTCTGTCAAAACTTCCCCAGTAATGAAAGCCTTTCAGAAAATTCTAAAGAGTATGACAAACCATTAAGTATGACATTTATAGACTATGAGAAAGTTTTTGATTCTGTCAAAACTTCACCAGTAATGAAAGCCTTTCAGAGATAAAAGAAAAATAGATTAATATTATCAGCATAAACAGACAGGAGTGAAAGGACATGTCTGTCGATTTTGTCCTGCAGTGGACTAGCAACGGCTGGCATTGATGACGATGTATATACTGTATAGCTTTTGAGCGAAATCAACTGTATCGGCGTGATACTGTACCAAAATCTATTTACTTGGCAATACAATAAAACAGCGTGGGGAAAGATCCATTTCTTATTAATGATAAAAAAAAGTATTCGCAGCATTGCTAGTTTAATCTAAAAGGAAAATAAATTTACATACAGTAAACACATGCATGATTTGTGTAGCTATAAGTAGTGTATATAATAATAGTCGTATTTATAATAATGACAAAAAGATGGAAAAGCTTTAAAATGCATCAAAACAAAAGCACAAAAGTATGAAATATTAAAACTTTAATAAAAGTCACTCTTATTCAAAAACTCAAATTAAAAAAAAAAAAACTTTATAAACTGAATAGAAATAAAGAAAGCTTGATTTTTACCCACAGAAACAAGTTATGAAAATTTTATAATGGAATATTCAACACGATATAAAATTGCTTAATTTCAAATTGCTTCATAAGGCATTGGCCGTCTTAATTAACAGCTGGAAAAGGTCAAATACCAAATGGCAACATGACATTGTTCTTCGGGACATTACCTTGACACTTGGGTTATTCAACCGAAGAACCCAAGATTTAAATGGTAAATGTCATGTCGAGGTTGGCCAAGCTAATCCTAAGGTCAAATAAAGATATAATGAATATATACACACACACACACACACATATATATATATATATATATATATATATATATATATATATATATATATATATATATATATTTATATTCTGTATAGATGTTTAAACATATATATGTATGTATATATATACATACATATATATATATACATACATACATATATGTGTTTGTAAACATATACAGAATATGAATATATATATATATATATATATATATATATATATATATATATATATATATATATATACATACATAACAATATATATACATATGCTGTATACACACATATATATATATATAATATATATATATATATATATATATATATATATATATATATATATATATATATATATATATATATATATATATATATATATATATATATATATATATATATGTATATATGTGTGTGTGTGTGTGCTCCGGCAAGCGCAAATATGAGTATCTGTAAGTGCATGTGTTCGTGTTTGTATGTGCCATTAAAACCCTTTCATTTAATTCATCATTTATTTACTTAATCAATTACAAGACACCAAATCACTCTATTCGAGTTTATTACACTCAGATTCTGACCCGACAAAGTGAAAACTACCAGGATATATCCA
>NC_090740.1:135905175-135910175 GCF_036898095.1 Palaemon carinicauda | reverse complement strand
ATCATCTTGCATAAGGAGAATTTCGAGAGAGCGAATGATTATACATAATTCATGAGAGATCTTCTTAAGGAAGTTTAGAGGCCCTGGTGATGATTAAGATCTAAAGAGCGACCCAAGAAGAGGAATACCAGTCTTCATCGAGCAAAGGTTAAGTCGCTAACATTGAAAAATCCACGAAAGAACAGGAGCTACAAATGGCAACACTTCATAATCGAAAAGTGACTCAAAAAGACAAAACTAAAGTTATTCATTTCCAAAATATGATCTATGGGAAGTATCACATTAATATAATATATTATAATATATGATATATAATATATTATGATATATGATATATAATATATTATAATATATGATATATAATATATTATAATATAATATGATATATAATATAATATAATTAACATAAGATATAAGGAATATGGAATGCAATTCATTAAATGAATATCACACCCTCTTGCTTGATGGTACACTCGGGTACACTATTCTATCTTGTTACTCTTCCTTTTTTTTTTTTTGTAAATGTTTATAGTTTATATATGATGGATCTAATTTCATGTTGTTATTGTCCTTAAGATATTTTGTTTTAGTTGTTCATTACTCCTCTTGTAGTTTATTGATTTCCTTGTTTCCTTTCCTCACTAAGCTATTTTTCCCTGTTGAAGCCCTTGGCCTTATAACTTAGCAAGTAATAATAATAATAATAATAATAATAATAATAATAATAATAATAAAATCCTCATGTGCACATGTCCAAGCATTCTACACAACAGGTTTGAGGTAACCCATCCATCTCGAAACCTTTTTTACTTCGTCTCTCTCTCTCTCTCTCTCTCTCTCTCTCTCTCCCTCTCTCTCTCTCTCTCTCTCTCTCTCTCTCTCTCTCTCTCTCTCTCTCTCTCTCTCACACCTTTTCAACTATGCAATAACCAAAGCAGGTATACATTAGTTTTTGTCCCGTTATAGAATAAATTCATAAAAACATGGACACTAAAATCAGCTTAAAACTATTATCTAATAAACATATTGGCTGATATTATCTTCACACGACTTAATCACTTTTGTACATTGATAAATATTTTCATCGATGGTAATATTTTTACTTCTTAATTTGTTTGTTTACATTTCTTTCAAACGTTCTTGTTTCATTGTCCTACACACTCACACACACAAATATATATATATATATATATATATATATATATATATATATATATATATATATATATATATATTATATATATATATATATATATATATATATATATATATATGTTCAACACTGGGGCAAACAAACTAGATAAACACCACGCCAGCAGACCTGACGTCATACTTACAAACAATAAAGCATACCTAAACTACAACATATCACCAGGACCTATTACAGCATCTGATCATATTCCAATCATAAAAAAAAAACTAAAAAAAACCAATAGTCAAAGAAATAAATGAAAGGCGAAACACAAAGAAAGCTAATTGGGAAATCTTTAAAGATGAATCAACAATCAAAATACTCACACAAGAGCAAGAAATAGATCTAAAAATCAATGAAACTACAACATAAAACACAATAAACTCCGCAATTAACAAATGGATGTCAGACGTCTAAGAAACAATAGAAGCAGTCTCTCCAATAATGAGAATATCATACCATAACACACCCCAGATAGAGACTTCCTGAAACTACTCACCCAACAATTAAATTACCTACAATCAAAAGCATATACAGTAGGTAGATAAGGGTAACATACACCCTAATAAGACACATTCAAAATGAAATAATTGAAGAATCTAACAGATTAAACAGCATAATAATCAAACTAGGACAAATATACAAAGACCCAGAGAAGTTCTGGGAAAAACAGCAAAGATTACAGGGAAAACCCACAATAGAAATACCATACTTAATCAACAGTAATGGTGATAAAGTAGAAGACATGGTAGATCAAATTAAATTACTAACCGAAATATGGGCAAGCACATTCGAAATTACAAAAGAAGAAAATGCAAATTTCGACAGATACACAGAAACAGAAGTTCTCAACTTCCTACAAAGAAATGAGGAATGAATTACCCCAATCAAAATCCAGACCTGCAAAGACTGGATGAGGACAAATACTTAATAGCAGACATTAAAATACACGAGGTAGTGAGAGCATTTAAACACAAAAAAAAAAAAAAACAGGAAAAAGCGGCATAAACAAGCTAATGCTATCAAAACTACCAATGGTGGCATGGAGAAGACTCCAACAAATATTAACTTAACACTCTCAAAGGGATATGACCCAAAACCAAACAAAAAAGAAATACTCATACTTCCCCCGAACCAGGGAAAGACCCAAAACTGTCAGCAAACAGAAGGCCAATAATACTGCTCGAAGTGCCGGTAAAAGTGTTTAAAAATCATAAACACAAGACTAAGGAGATTCCTACATAATAACAATAAAATGTACACACACCAACACGGCTTCAGGACAGGGGGAAGCACTAAAACTACCCTCGTGGTAATTTAAGAAGCAATAGCCATGAACCAATTAAATAAAAAAACACCAATGCATTGTCATCTGAAGAGATATATCCAAGGTATTTAACAAAAGTATGATATGGCGGCCTCAAATATAAAATACTCCAATTGGAATTACCAATCATAATGGGAAAAAAAAAACTCCTCTCATGCTACATAAAAGACATTACTGTCAGAATACGTAGCAGAGATGGGAAACTGGGAGCAACAATAGATATAAAAATTGGGGTACCACAGGGGGCATACTATCCCCAACACTTTTCATAATCTACACAGTAGATATGCCAACCATCCCCGAATATGCCATAAAGTATGCCTATGCATATGACATATCACAAGTAATAATACATCCTACAAATTCCAAAAGATTTTAAAAATAAAAACAGAAAGATCAAAAGAATAAATGATTACGAAAACAAGCGGAAAATAAAAACAAACAGCAACAAACTCCAACTCTTATCATTATAACAAAATAAACCAGCACCAATAACAGTAAACAACATAGATATTCCATTTAATACTGAAGTTAAAATCCTTGAACTCTCTATCAAAAGAACTGGTATAAGCTGCCATATCAAACAAAAACTCCAATTGACAAATCACAGAAAAGAAACATTAAAACGTTTCAAACTATTGGATAAAAACATCAGAATAAATCTCCACAAAAGCCTAATAAGACTTTTATTTGAATATTCAATAGCAGCAGCATGCACAAGGTCTCAATCAAAGATAAAACCCCAACAAAAAATCCAAAAAAGGAAACATAGGAAACATACATGGTCTAAACCATAACAATAATAATAATAATAATAACAATAATAAAAAAAAATAATAATAATAACATAAATGAAAACAATGAAACACTCTATAACATATAATTCATAATCTCAAAACAGTAAATGTCAGGTACCACAGAAGAGCCACACAAACCTGGGAAAGATTCAAAAACATTTACCCAAACTTGCAACAGTGAGTCAGGAAATAACAGACACAAAAAACGAGCATTCCTGGTGGGAAAGGATACCTCATTTCACTGCTTAGGACGACTCAAATTCAGAGTATTAAATTAAAAAAAAAAATAGACAAACAAATAAATAAACAAGCCCAAGAAAAGGAATAGTCCAGAAAACACGTCCCTCGGAGGCTGGGAAGAGAACTCACCTTCTGGAAGTCCACAAGGCATGATGTTGGCACAAAAAAACAACAACAACAATAAAGAGCTATTGGGTCTGCCCCAATCTTTTCACCTCCCTGTACTTCAATTTGACACATCCTTACAATCCTAATTCCCCCCTCCCCTCCCCCACATATTTTATCCCACTGTAGCTGTACTGTATATATATATATATATTTATATATATATATATATATATATATATATATATATATATATATATATATAAATATATATATATATATATATACATATATATATATACATATATATATATATATATATATATATATATATATATATACATATATATATATATATATATATATATATATATATATATATATATATATATATATATATATATATATATATATATATATATATATATATATATAAATGAGGTGGAATCATTTAAATATCTAAGAAATGTGATCTCTAATACAGGATCTTTAGAGTTTGAATTTTTGGAAAGATTGAAAAAAGCAAATCAGACAATGGCTAGATTAAGTAAAATTTGGGAATCAAATCGCCTGAAATTACACAGAAATAACAGATTATATATCAGTTTAGTGAGATCGGTGTTACTGTATGGACATGACTCGTGGTATGACAATGAAACAATATTTATCAGATTTTGTAGATTCGAGAACAAAGCCCCTAGAAGAATATTGGGAGTGAAATGGCAAGAAAGGATTAGAAATGAAACTATGAGATATTACTCAAGTGCCCTATGTGGATGAGATCATGGTGAGGGGTAGATGGAGATGGTTTGGCCATGATCTTCGCACTCCCCAATAGAGATTAGTTCACCAACCTTTAAACTGGGTTCCACAAGGCACTAGAAGTGTTGGAAGATCAAGGCCTTCATGGCTGAGGACTATGAAACGTGAAGTAGGAGATGATGAATGGAGAATTATTGATCTAAAAGCTCAAGATAGACGCGACTGGCGAAATCTAACCGAGGCCCTTGGCGTCAATAGGCGTAGGAGATGATGATATATATATATGGGTGAGAATCTATATATACATACACACACACACACACACACACACACACACATATATATATATATATATATATATATATATATATATATATATATATATATATATATATAGAATGGACATTAAACAAATTTACACTTTTGTCATTTATTCGTGTCCAGCATATATATTTCCACGTCATAAAGGAGCGCTGCCCATAGAATCCTTTCAAACACACTAAATATGCTGCTACGCCTTTTTGTAGAGACTCTTCGAGCTTCATTGTTTTGCCTAACATGTTCCTATCTCTCCTTT
>NC_090740.1:135897675-135900175 GCF_036898095.1 Palaemon carinicauda | reverse complement strand
TACTAACAACAATAAAACTTAATGCTGCGTCATGTTCCCGCACCACTTGCAACATTTTGGCTCACTGTGAAGATAGAATTTTCCGTCTATAAAAAGAATGTTGAGAATGAGATGTTTCTTAATATTTTTCAACATCAGTTACGCAATTCAATTCTTAATTCAGCGAAAAATAAAGAATTCTTTTCCACTAATGAAATAGAGAATTACTTTTAAATTCTTCATATTTGTGGTTTGGAATGCGCGTTGACATTAAGTATTCTACTTCACCCAAGCTAAGACCAGCGAGGACTAGGAAATGGCTGCTGATGACTCACCAGATAGACCTATAGGCTCCCCCAAAAGCCCCAACCTTAGCTCAAAAGGATGGTAAGGTTGCACACACTAAAGGCACTAACGACACTGAGCGGAACTCGAACCCCGTCTGGCAAACACCAGGCAGAGACGTTACCAATCAGGCCACAATAACCCCTCCACGTTGTGGACCTAACAACACCATGACTCCTCGCTGCTGGGAGGAAGGGCGATGGTGGCTGGTACAACACACAAACATACGCTACCGGGGTCTAGGCGACGTCAGGCAGGGCAGCCGGTAGGGACTACGGTCCACCCTAAAAGCCAAAGTAAAGTCCTTCAAAAAGAAGGCAACCGTGTGACCCCATACGAATGAGAAAAAGCACGCCAATAGAAGAAGAAGAAGTGAACCTCTCAAATGTTCGCAGACAGCAGATATAGAAACTTTGCTTTGACCATTAAAGGGAGATGAGGAAGGTCGAAAGGCAGTTATTTTAAGGACCCTCCAGAGGTAAAATGTGAAGTGAGTGAGCGAAAGAGTTTTTCGAGTGAAGAACGGGTGGCTATGGCTTCTGGCGACAGCGAAAGGTCTTCACAGATAACGGGGGACCGACAGTGCCTGTGACGGAATTCCGGTTCTTATAGATTTCTTAGAAACGCCACATGCAAGAAAAAAAAATGAATAAAACACCCACTAAAAGGTATTCATACTATGAACATGGAGTATGAAATTTAGGAAGAAGGTTTTACTAAACCCCTTTTCAAAATAACATTTACAGAACGAAAAATAGAATCGTCTAATAACTCTTGATTTGAGTAATCGTTTTAGCTGTCTTAATCGAACTTGCGTTTAATTTGCAAATTCAGCTTTATATATAGGAAAAAAGAAAAGGAAAAATACCCTTCAAAAATCTAGAATTGATACAAATATTACCAACAATGGTTAAAGTAAACAAATCACGTGCTAAAATGTAGCATGAAGTTAAAAAGAGGTATTAACGCTAATTACAGCTAAGCTCCATTGAATAAAAATTTTATTTTTGAAAATTATCCATGACTTAAAAAAACTAATTAACCAGAATTAGCATTCGCCAATCATAATACAAAAAGTCAGCTTCGTTAATGCATTAGGCATTACGAGCAAAAGTAGTAGATGAAAAAAACTAATAGTAAAACATTTCTGGTAATTGATTGTAGTACTCTATTCTTGTATTTGTACAAGAGGAACAGTTTCCCTTCGTTCTTGACTACAATAGAGAATTACTCAAAACAGTAAATTACTTCTTCCCCTCTAGAGACGATGATAAATTGAAGAGGAGTTCCTATTTTTATAGTCCGTTCTTTAAACTTTATTCCGACATTTACTTGTTCGTGTTGTTTCTTGCATCTATCTTCAACTTTAAGAAGAATGATTTGTCTCTATTCTCATTCTCGATGAATTTTCGAGTTGTTTGGTTTGAAATATTTAAGCAGTTCATTTGTAGATTGCTAAAATAGTTTATATTAGACATAAGGTGTGATATCTGGTGGAATATCAAAAGGTCATTTTTATATTTGTCATTCCAGGTTACTGAGAGTGAAATTGAATTCCAACACGCCAGGTCTGTATTTTACAGATATGTCATATATAAACTATTAACAACGTCAAAAACTGATATGTCATATATAAAAAATATAAAAAGACTCATGTCAGCCTGGTCAACATAAAAACATTTGGTCCAACTTTGAACTTTTGATCCTGCCTTCTACGTTGTGGTTTGAATGTTTATATGAATTTATGCCAAAATTACGGTGGATATACTTTTTGTAGTAATTAAAACCATTGATATGATTGTATTTACAATTTTCTTTCTTATTATGTGATGAAATATATCATCAAACCTTAGAGGACATGTCGAATCAGTAACTGAAAGATGCTTAACAAGGGCTGTGTTAGTTTCTTTGGTCGCTGCAACCTCACCATCCTTGTGAACTAAAGATGGGGGTTTGGGGAGCCTATAAGTCTATATGCTGAGTCACTAGCAGCCATTACCTAGCCCTTCTTGGTCTCTAGCTTGGGTGGAGAGGGGGCTTGGGCGCTTCAAAAGTTCAAAGTTGGAGCAAATGTTTTTATGTTGACCAGGCTGACATGAATCTTTTTATAGTTTATATATGAAATATCTGTTTTTGACGTTGTTAAGTTTATATAGGACATATCTGTTTTGACGTT
>NC_090740.1:135882675-135885175 GCF_036898095.1 Palaemon carinicauda | reverse complement strand
TCAAGAAAACCTTTCTTTTACTCATTACCAAACTCATCCATACTTGTATTCCTCCATTCACGTACTGGCCATGTACTTAAGTCAGACAGAACCATGCAAAAAGCGAAACAAAAATGACCCCGTTCTAGTGTGGTAATAATACATGTCATTTTGTGAAGTATTCCTAGCGGGGATAGACAGGCGAGAAAGCCAGGAAGATATGGTATATGTAAATGCTTTCTATGGAAGAAAGGGGATATCCATTCTTCCTCTCACTCGGACTCTATCAGAATGGCGTAACACGAGGAATTCTAGATTCTAGACGACCCCGTCGTGTTGAAATGCTCCAACACCAAAGTTGTCGGGACATTTCAACGTCACTCTCGTAATGGAACATTTCCATGATTTTGCATTTCAATTATATAAAAAAACACAGTCAGTATAATAAGTTCATAAATGTAAGTGTTAATTACTTGTTGTATTTATGTTGCAAGTTCTCACTTATTTCCTGTGTTAGTAATTAGTGTTTACCTGACTTATGAACATAATTGTATTCCATTACAACACTATTTTGATTCTAATTTCATGGAGATCACAAAAGCACTGCGCCACATTTTCAAGGCATTCATCTGTGCTTTTCACTTAACTCATTAAATGATTTTCCACTTATGAATTTAAAAGCGCTTGTTACCAAGTATTTAACGAGACGAGGATATTTCAAAAGCTTTATTACGAATCATTTAAACTGGCATACCTCATGCCAAGTGCATCCATCATAAGATAATTGAGAATTATTTGAAAAGAATTTAATAAACGGTTCGTTTGAATATAATGAAATAATTTTCCTTTCTTTTTCTACACTACAATGTCTAATCACTTCAACCAAAAGTCAAATATCTTAAATGTTTACTTTGATTTATTCTATTTTACCACCGACATCAGATACCATCGCGCCAAGTTCATTAGCGAATAAAGTTTACCACTCAATAATCATCCATTTAACCGATCGCCGACGTTTTATGTATCAAACTAGAGTGCTTCCACTCTACATATGGTTTTCCTAACAACGACAAGACTGTGCTTTAGACAGGTAACGCGTCCATCTCACCTGAGTAAGACTTTCCCATGACCTCCCTCTTCTTTGTCTGGAGCGCCACTGAGCCCTTCACCTGTGGAGTCAAACCCTTTAAACCTGAGGGCCGACCATCCCCTAACTGACAAATAAGTCGGCGACGAAATTCATCCGCCACGCTACATCTCTCTCTCTCTCTCTCTCTCTCTCTCTCTCTCTCTCTCTCTCTCTCTCTCTCTCTCTCTCTCTCTCTCTCTCTCACAAACATTTATATTCATATATCCCAAGACAACACACTGGAATAACTATTTAAAGTTTATATTTACAATCATGATGCTTCATTACAAAATTATTCAAGTAGAATAACGTTGTACCTCTGGTATATTTCCACACGCTGTCTAGATATTCAACCACTGTTACGCCAGATATTTCTTCTCAGCACGCGGGGATTGGAGAGTAATTCCAAGTGTAAATACATAAATATTCATAGAGCGCCCAATGAGCAGCACTACCAACACTCATTTACGATGGAATTCAGAATAATTCAACATATAAAAATGAGAATGGCGATCAACTCAATCTTTGAAGCTTAAGGGTGAATTTCCCTAAAAGGCAAACCCACTTCTAGTCCTTACTGGTCCACCCCAATCCCCTTCTTCAATCCGACCTCATATTCCGTTCCAAAATCTCACATCTCCTCCAGGCAATTACCCATGACATTAATTCTCATTGGTGTTCAATCTAATAAGCCCAAAGTGGATTACACCAGTTCATTTTACGAAACAACAATAAACAAATGTTTTTATGTTGAACAGGCTGACATAAGTCTTTAGTTCATATATGAAATGTCTGTTTTGATGTTGTTACTGTTTTTGAAATATATCAATTGCTAATTATTCTCATGTCATTAATTATTTCCTTATTTTCTTTCCTCACCGGACAATTTTTCCATGTTGGAGTCCTTGGGCTTATAGCATCTTGCTTTTCTAACTAGGGTTGTAGCTTACCTAATAATAATGAGAGAGAGAGAGAGAGAGAGAGAGAGAGAGAGAGAGAGAGAGAGAGAGAGAGAGAGAGAGAGAGAGAGAGAACTAATTTCCTCGTTTGCAGAATCTGATTATGAAATGCCTACCTATATGGTATTAATTTAAATCTAACTGCAGGTTCCCACTCCTCTTATGGTCTACTTCATATTGTATAAAAAATCTTTCACCTTTTCGATCCCTTTGTTATCACCTTCCTCCTTCCCTTATCCTCCATTATCATTTTTTTTCTCTTCTCTATTGAAATTTTACTTCTCTCTTATATATACACAACGTCCCAGGTGTCTTCGGTATTCATCTAGAAAGACTTTCCGTTATTCCTCTCTTCTATAACAATCTTTATTCTTTACCTGATCTCGCGTAGTATTACCTATCTATCTGAGCCTTTAATATTACTTGTTAATAC
>NC_090740.1:135872675-135877675 GCF_036898095.1 Palaemon carinicauda | reverse complement strand
AAGATTTCTGCACAGCACATAATGGACCAGGTGCAGTTCAAAAAATACAATTATAACGAAATTAACTCCACCATAAACCAACTCTGGTGGAAAAAAGACCGTACGGTTGATGTAAACAGAACTCATGCAAAGGTGAGGCAACAATTTTCATAACAAAGTTTCGTTCTTTGTTCTTTTGAACATCTATGACTGTCTCTCATATTAGGCAACATTGATAATTGTTAATATCTTTTATATAAAACTAACTTTATTATTGACAAGGAATTTCAGAAGCCATACTTAGCTATATTATCTGTAAATAATAAAACTTAAGAGATGGAATAGGTAGGTATAATCATAAAACACATTTCTTTTAAGATATTTAGTGTCAGCCCCTAAAAATGAATTATCTAATTAAACTTTACTAACATAAGTCTTTTTATAGTTATATATGAATTATCGGTTTTAATGTTGTTAATGTTTTTTTTTAAATATTCTATTTTAATTTTTCATTACTTCTCATATCGTTTATTTATTTCCTAGTTTCCTTTCCTCACTAGGTTATTTTTCAATATTGGACCCCTTGAGCTTATAGAATCTTGCTTTTGCCAACTAGGGTTGTAGCTTGGCTAATAATAATAATAATAATAATAATAATAATAATAATAATAATAATAATAATAATAATAATATGGATTCCTCATTTATTTTAGTGATAAGATAGTTAAACCAGGGTAACAATATCCGTAGAGTTTGACAACAAAGTTCTAATTGGTTTCTTCGAGCAGCCCTCGCATAATTTTTCTCAACGCATTAAGAGGCGTCCCTGCAATAATAGAGGGAGATCCAAAGATAAGAAAAATATTGAAATATCATGGACAGTAAATACAAATAGTATGACTACAACGTAATGAGCTATCCATTTCATACGTAATGATTACTAAGGTCTTCATCCAACAACCAGTTTTCATCAACTACCCAATGCGTTACTGAAATGGTTCTTATATCATTACAATTATTTTCTTGAATTCTATGCAAAATGAAGTTTAAAACATACACCTCTTGAACTAAGGTTGTCCTCCCTCTTTTTCTGTTGTCTGTTCATGTCATAGCAAGTTTATCTAAAATAGAAAATCAAAGGCAAGAGAAGTGACTGCAAAAACGAATTTTGTATGTTGATCTATTCAGAATTCTGTTGTGTTAATCTGACGTATAGTAAATTATAATAATCTATAAAAGGAATTACATTTCAACCGCCCAGGTGGTTAAGCAAATCAAACTGTCTAAATAGAGACAAGTGCAAATATCACATTACTGTATTTTCAAAATATCAGAAAAAATGCAACTGTTTTTTCAAGAGGAATTACGTTTTTTTAAAGATATTCGAATAAAGTAAAATGAATGATTTTGCCTGCCTGATAAATTACTTCAATACTATTATGATGATAATAAACAAAACATTCATATATTCCAAAAGTGTTGATTTAAAATTGTAATACATATTTAAATTTTATAGATTGAAAAACAAAATTAAATGCATATTGAAAAACATACGAAATAAATGGGATCTCACTCAACAATATGAAAATACCCATATGAGATGCGCAAGAGCAAATTGATGAGATGAAAGTAAACAGAAATTTGTTAAGATCAGCAAAAAATAAATTCCATACTTCAAACACCGATGCTGCTAATAAGAAAGGAAGAAAATACTCATTTGAAAAAAAAAAAATAAATAAAATAAAAACTGTGATGAACTTTGCGCCGACATAATAGTGGCTGAATAGAAGTTTGACCGGAGTTCTTGGAAGTCGGGGGAGCTTTTTATTCGCGAAGTGGGTTGAGAGAGGAGAAAGGGCCGCAAGGAATTGCTATTTTTATAGAACAAACACGATTCTGGCGTTAGGGAACATCTCCGAAGAACAGGTAAGAGTCGCAGAAATCCCATTGCTTATTTGCAGATTGTCTGCTAAACATTTCATCGTACGAGAGAGAGAGAGAGAGAGAGAGAGAGAGAGAGAGAGAGAGAGAGAGAGAGAGAGAGAGAGAGAGATCTGCTTCATCAGGAAAGCATTAAAATGAAAACGAAAAATAACTCGTCTTAAGGACAGCAGAATTTGGCCTCCCACTTCAGCCTCAGGTAAAGTGGCAGCGGACTCCGAGAATTTTGTCTCACACAGTTTTACTCTGCCATTTTCATCTAAGAGTTAAAAAGTCAATAGGAATTACCGATGGGATTAATATAAATTACTTTTCCATTCTTGTCTACGAGCTAAAAAAAAAATCAATAAAATTTAACGATGATATGAATATAAATTGAAGGGATAGTTTAAAACTGAATAGTTTGAGATATTTAAATTTCCTCATTTTCTCTGAGAACATACTGAATTAGCCCCTTATCTTTAGTAAAGAAAAAATAAAAAAAAAATAAAAAAAATCAAGTGCATGTATATGGCATGCACATACATCAGTTAGGTATTAACTGATAAGCGGAGTGAATGTGACTGACTTTATTCCAACAAACAGCGAGCTCTTATAACAACAGTTTCCATGGAAGAAGGTCACAACAATTCCAACAAATTGATACAAGCACATACAGGCAGAAACAAGTTATCAGTAAGAAATACCGTTACAGTATACAAGCGTGTGATACGCCTACAGTACAAGCCCTTTAAAACCCAACATTGGAAATCTCATTTCTTAAAGAATACATTCATAATAGATGTATACATTATCACTGTTATTATCATCAATTATATATTGCAAAGATAGTTATTATATGAGCTACGATCCTATATGTTTCAAGTTACTAAGTAAACAAGAAATAAGATTTTCTAATAATTTAATATTTTAATAAAATATATGTCAAAGGAATTATATTTACGAAATAATATCACTAAAAGCGCATTAATATTCTTAATTTTTGCCATTGTTATTTTCTTTTTACTAGTTAAATTAATCGGAAATGAAAACCCTTGTATACCTTATTTTCATCTTATTCTATATTTGCTTTCTGGAAAAAGAATTCTAATGAATTTCAATCTCAAAAAGGCCATTTCATGGCATTCATTTCCCAAATAATGGTGGCGTTTCACAAAAACTTAGAATATTCATTTATAGCGAAGAAAATATATTCAAATCATAGTTATGATTGTGAAAAAAATTACTCAAGTACTAAAGTAAATGCAGTATGTTTGAGCTTTAATAAACACCGATAAACATAGATGCTTAAGAGCATTGATCAAAATCGGATCTGGTATGGAAAAGAAATAAAATAAATGTTAGTGTCTATATTTAAGTTCATTCCAAAAAAAAAGGAAATTGAAAAGTAAAATAGAAAATTTACTACAAAATCTTGAGAAAAAGACAGACTAAACAAACTCTCATCTCCTTTTGACATTCAAAAAGATCATTATATTAACGAAGGTGTAGATTATATTACTTAACCTTGACCTGATTTCACTAAAGAAAATTTTTTTTTTTTAATTGGCTTCACTTTCCGTATTTATTTTTCAAAATCAAATATTGAGTTATTTGTTCTTAAATTTCCAGTTTTATTGTCAATTTCCTCGTGAATTGTTTGCTTATTTCCAGTATTTTCCTTTTAAATTTTAGGAAAATACCTACACAAAACTGTAAATCCGTAATTTTCCATTTCATCATACGTACACAAAAAGCATTTTAGATTTTTTGCATAAAGAGTACAAGGTCTCTCTTTATTCGCGGCTATTGTCCCGCTCTCTGTGGGCAATCTTATAGGATTAGTCCAATGCAAGACAATAGAAAAAGGAAGTCTTCTAAACGAATAGGGCTATTCAGCTACCAGTATGTGAATTATTCGCGAATCCCTTGCAATTTGTATGCTCGTTTAATAGACTAATATAGTTTTTAAAATATTACTGAAATTTTTTTTTCACATACGTTTATGTAATAATTATCAACAAATACAAATCATTACTAGTTTATTTAATATTTATCAAAATATTTTCTTTAATATATATATATATATATATATATATATATATATATATATATATATATATATATATATATATATATATATATATATATATTGATAGGAATAGATATCCAAACTATCTGTTATTCGTTGTATTTTCAATGTAATATATAATGAATGCCCACATATTATATAGCTTTTTCCACTAGCAATATAATTGATCTTGTTAACTTACAAATATAATCAACAGGTTACTTCCCAAAAAACTAAACATTACACATCTGGAATTAACTGAAAGATATTCTGTTTGGAATATTTTTCTTTCGGAAAATCATCCAGTTCCAAAGCTCACGGAATTCGCTCACGTTATACTGGATGTATTTTGAGAAACGTCAAAAATGCAAGACTTTCGTCGTGATACATTTGGGCCACGATGTCTTAGTGAAAATTGAAAGACTTCATGACGCGGAAACAATGCTGATCTCCTCAGCCATGAGAGGTCCGGGAAATTTTGGCGGGTTTGAGTTTCCGAGTCTGAATCGGGTAATTCTTATTCTAGCTTGAAAAGTTGAGATGCTGGTTCTAGTTTTCTTCAAGTATTTAGTCCCAGCTCCGTACCGACTTAGAACTTTCAGTTCCCAATCCTGACGCAGGGAAAACTATTGTTTTTCATTTCTGGCAATACTTAATTTTAACACTGTCAGAAACTGTTTAAATGCTTAATTTTAACACTGTCAAAAACTGTTTAAATGCTTAATTTTGACATTATCAAAACTGTTTGTTTTTTGTAATATTTTGTCATTGCAAAATATGTAAATAAGCTCCAAAAATTTGGTCCTAACCTTTCATTTCTGTTCAAATCACTTGGCAATGGCGGTACAATCTTCGTTCTAACTTTTTAACAATGTCTACAAGCTGCTCTGACCAATCCGGGTAATAATAAGTCATTATAGAAACGGTAAATATCTGGCATGATTTAAACCCGAATTTTTACCGTTTTAAAAACGGATATACTGATGTAAAGGAGTGATATTATGGCCACCAATCCGCAAAAGATAATAAC
>NC_090740.1:135847908-135850408 GCF_036898095.1 Palaemon carinicauda | reverse complement strand
CGATTAAATGAATTCATTTGCATTCACCTACCAATTTACAGGCATTTCATCCTTAATTTTGCAATTCTAATGTACGCAAAGCAGAGCTTAAATTGAGAAGCATTAAATAACGACCTTTCTTATATTTTATATCATTCAGAAATACTGAAAAAAACCAGTATTAAATAACTTCTGAAGATTCAAATAGGCATTCTGATAAAGAGAAGTCCTATAGTCAAGTTTTTTTAGTGAGGCAAATTTGCACTGACTCGCACGGGTGCCCTTTTCGCTCGGAAAAGTTTCCTGATCGCTGATTGGTTGGACAAAATAATTCTAACCAATCAGATAGCTGGAAACTTTTCCGAGCTAAAAGGGCACCGCTGCAAGTCGGTGCAAATGCGCCTCATTTAAAAAAATAGTATAGACAGTTGGTTCTGCGTACTCCATTATCAATGACTAGTATATACTGATCACTTATTCAAGGAAAGTTAGAGTGTGAGGCTTTGGAGTTTGATACTATCTGGGATTTTAAACTGTCATAAGACGATTAAAAAATGTAGTCAATTATTCATCCCAACTTTTCCTATGATACACGAACTTCGGATCAACATATCATTTACTTACGACATTGAATAAAATTCAGTTCGATCTTCATTATCGCAAAAACAATATAGAAACTACAAATAAATTTCTATCCAAAAACTGACGTTTTGTGTGGACCTAATATCATATAAAATTAGCTATTGGAGAATTTGTATTGTAATATAATCATATGAAATGTTTTTAGGTAGTCACAACCATAAAATTATAACAAATGAGGATTTTTTTTGGGGGGGTGGGGGTGGGGGGTGGGGGGTTATAAACCAGGTATTCATAAATGAGCTTTTTAGGAATTTATTATTCTAAAATCAAACGAAATGAGTTTTTTCGTGAGGTTGTCACCCTACCACCACATTAAGTGAGATTTTTGGGGAAGTTATTATTCTAAAATTATACCCCATGAGAATTTTTGAGAACCAATAATCCTAAAACCATGATATATGACCTTTTAGAGAATTATAGTATTATCCAAAAATCATATTGATTATACTTTTTGGGTAGTTTTCATCCTGAATTCATATGATTTTTTTAGGAAGTTGTCATCTTCAGATTATATTAATTCAGCTGTTTGTGAAGTTATCCTAAAAATATATCAAATGATTTTAGCAAATTAATCAAATGTGCGATTTTTTTTTTTAAATTACCCTATAGACAAATATAATGAGATTCGTTGGAAGTTATCCATAAATCATACCTCATTCGCTTTTTAGGAAGTTTTCCTAAAAGTATATAAAATTATTTTTATAAGTTATCCTAACAATATAACAACGAGCTTATTTGGGAAGTTATCCTAAAACATATAAAATCAGCTTTTTGGGAAGCTATTGTTGAAATATATAAAATGAGGTTTTTGGGAAGTCATCCTAAAATATATCAAATGAGCTTTATTGGAAGTTATCCTAAAAATATATCAAATGAGTTTTATTGGAGATTATCATAACATATATCAAATGAGCTTTATTGGAAGTTATCCTAAAAATATATCAAATGAGCTTTATCACAAGTTATCCTAAAATATATCAAATGAGCTTTATATGAAGTTATCCTAAAACACATATCAAATGAGTTTTACTGGAGATTATCATAAAATATATCAAATGAGCTTTATATGAAGTTATCCTAAAACACATATCAAATGAGTTTTACTGGAGATTATCATAAAATATATCAAATGAGCTTTATTGGAAGTTATCCTAAAATATATCAAATGACTTTTATTGGAAGTTATCCTAAAATATATATCAAATGAGCTTTATTGGAAGTTATCCTCAAAATATATTAAATGAGCTTTATTGGAAGTTATCCTCAAAATATATTAAATGAGCTTTATTGGAAGTTATCCTAAAACGCATATGAAATGAGCTTTTTGGGAAGCTATCATCATAAATTACAAAACTGAATGTATCAGGTTACTCGCTATCGAGGTCATTGAAAGACAATATTAAAAAAATAAAAGTATCTAAAAGCACATTCATCAGACTTTAGGAAAAGCACTTATCGATGCATTCAGATCCCATCCAAAGTTTGGGAGATTAATCTTCTGTTTTTAAACCACGCACGACCTTCTCTTTACGCTTCGGAGGGGGGAAAAAAAAAGATACAATTCGAACCAACTATTTTTGCTGACTTCTCTTGAAGCCAGATTCGTATCACTTTACATGATAAAATAAGAGAAGGAGGGCGAGAGATAATCTAAAGAATGCAGAAATGAAGAACGAAGTCAGGATGATATAAAGTATGAAGGAAGAAAAATGTCGTGTGTTAAAAGCATCTGGGAAGAGGATGTCTAAAAGAAGTACCTTAACGCATGTGAAAGGACAAATGCATCAACTATCCAGGCATTGTGTAATAATAGAAGAAGAAGAAGAAGAAGAAGAAGAAGAAGAAGAAGAAGAAGAAGAAGAAGAAGAAGTTGTAAACA
>NC_090740.1:135835408-135837908 GCF_036898095.1 Palaemon carinicauda | reverse complement strand
CTCTCTCTCTCTCTCTCTCTCTCTCTCTCTCTCTCTCTCTCCAGACTTACGTATGTACATACAAGAACCTGCAAACTCAAGATGCTAACATGATAGTCTCTGAAAACCCTTAAAAGTAAAATTTTCTCAAAACAGAGTTAGTTATTTCGCCCTTTCATATTTTCTGTATTCCGAGACGACGCTTCTGAACTTCACAAGGAAACAGCATTAAGCCTATCAACTTATATCCTAAAAACTTACAAGTTTAGACAATAGTTTGTTTGTTAAACCAACATCGGTGATCATATTTCTTTGCAACCTGCCTTCCTGATAAGGACATTCAAACATCTGTGTCCTGGTTTTTAGTGTTACTATCCATGTTATTATCTCCCGTACTTTATTACAGTAAATGTTATGCCATCTCTTTGTTTATATTTTTATTCGAGCATCTAAAAGTATTGCAAATTGGAACGCAATCATGATTGCTATGTTATCTGGTTATTTCCTATTTTAGGCTTTACTATATTTCAAAATCTGAAAAAGGCAAAATATAGGCTTTAAAATCTTGGGTAAATTAGATACGGATTTTTTACAAGAAAAAAAATGGTTTTATTAGTTAAATGAAGCCTCTCTCTCTCTCTCTCTCTCTCTCTCTCTCTCTCTCTCTCTCTCTCTCTGTCTGTCTGTCTGTCTGTCTGTCTGTCTGTCTGTCTGTCTGTCTGTCTGTCTGTCTGTCTGTCTCTCTCTCTCTCTCTCTCTCTCTCTCTCTCTCTCTCTCTCTCTCTCTCTGTTTGTATATACATACATATCATCATCATAATCAGCCGTTACTGGTCCACTGCATAACAACGTTCTTAGCCATATCCTTTCACTTGCGTCTGTTTACGGTCTTTCTTAGTTTGACAATCCAACGTCTTCTCTTCCTTCCCCCGCTACTTATGTGATTCTTAACGTCCATCTATTGTCTGTCATTCTAATTATAAGTCTTTTCTTACATGTTGCTAGAATATCCTCTACTTTAGTTTTCTCTCAATGTTGAGCATTTTATGTTTCTTAGTATTATTCTCATCTTTATTCCATCCACTGCTTATGTCCTAAGGCTTTAGTAAGGTTCCAAGTTTCTGATGCCTAAATTAATAATGGTAGCATCGTCTCATTAGATAATTTTCTTTTATAAAGAAAGTTGTAATTTTACATTTCATAATATAATTTTGTTTACCAAATGCTCTCCATCCCATGCTTATCCTTCTTTTAATTTCGGTCTCGTGTCCCGGGGAAACACTTACTGCCTGCCCTAAGAACGTATATTCATTAACAACCTCTAGAGGCTCGTCCATAATCATTATTTGTTGTCACTGCCTTTTCATTGAACTTTATCTAATAATCATTTCAGTCCTAAGTTTTCTGCTTCCTCTATTCAAATCCTCTATCATCTTTTGTATTTCCTCCCATGATTCACTAAATGCAACTAGTCATATATAAATCTTAAGTTGTTAAGGTATTCCCCATTAATACTAACTCCTACATTTTCCCAATCTAAACTCTTAAAAACTTCACCTTGCCGTGCTGTGAATGATTTAAGAGAGATGCAGATCTTCCTGTCTAATTCCGTTCTCAATCGGAATTTTCTCACTATCTCTATGTACCTTTAGGATAGCGGTACTTCCTGTATATACAGCTTCTGTTTCAACACAAAAATCTTCTATTCCTTATTTTTGAAGGGGTTTCATTACTGCTGAGGTTTTGACAGTATTAAAAGCTTTCTCATAATCTAGAAATGCATAGTGATTTGTCTTACTCTGTTGATATTTCCATTACCTGGTTAATTACACTGATAAGGTCAGTTGTTGAATACTCACTTCTAAAGTCTGCCTGCTCTTTTGGTTGATTACAATCTAGCTATCTTTCTATTAGGTCCAATATGGTCTTTGTAAATATCTTATATATTACGAAGAGAAAACTTATTGGGCGTAATTTTCCAGGTCCTTTGTGTCTCCCTTTTTGTGGATTTAGTATACGGATAAAGTTTTTTCCCAGCTGCAGGTATAGAGCATTCTTGCAGACATTTGGTGTAGAGTTGAGCGAGTTTTACTACTATTAAATCTTCTCCATATTTTATTAAATCAATTGTATAGGCCAACTTCTCCTGCAGCTTTTCCTCTTTTGATGCCTTTTAATGCATTTTTTCACTTCTACCGTTACGTTTGGTACCGTCTCAGGCATTTATTATTCCTTTTGGTGAAGTAATTTCTTATATCCCTATTGTATAGCAATGTATAGAAATCCTCTGTAAATATAATCACTCTTATCTCTATTGTTGATAATACTTCTATTTTCTTTATTAAAGGCAAACATCTGTTGGCACCCTGTTCCAAGTTTTTTTTCTTTTTTTTTTTAAATTAATTAATCAATTTGACGCTTCTTCCTTTCTTTGGTGTTTCCTCAATTTTGGTCTGATCGTGTTTACGAATAACTTGGGTTGTTAGTTTGTTTATTGTTTTGTATAGTTCTGGAAATTCTA
>NC_090740.1:135815408-135830408 GCF_036898095.1 Palaemon carinicauda | reverse complement strand
ACAAACATATATATATATATATATATATATATATATATATATATATATATATATATACTTTCACCCCTTTAGAAGAAGTCGTGTCAAAAGGTGTCAATGTACTAGGTTTCATTAAGTCTTTAGGGATGAGATTGCCAACATTAACAATACTTGCACCTAGGCATGTCCTCTCACTTTAGTCAAACGTGCACAGTATTCACTTAGTCTGGTTTAGCAATCACAAGCCTTGTCTTACCAGAGAGAGCACCAAGATGGGTCTTGCTTAGAGGAAACATGAGGCATATTTCTAAAATCCTTAGTTCCTTTGTTGACCTTAGTATTAATTCATGTATTTGATACTTAAATGTAGTAATTTGCCACAAGTGTAAAAAAAGTGCATGATGATTGGAACTTCCTTGTCAAAAGACATTGCGACGAGCCGAGAGTAGGTTGTGACTCAAAGGCAGGTTGAAAGCAACTGAGTAAATTTATCATAGAACACTCTCCTTTATATAAAAAAACTCAAAGCCACAAGAAATTTAATGTTTGAAAAATAGACACTGTTACAGAGGAGAAAAGCAGACATGTTTAATCTGGTTCATTTTAGTGCGAGGGAAGAGCGAAGATAGAAGCATAATATATACACAAAATTAACTATGTACGATCGTGTGACACACGGTTGGTACAACATACAGAAAACTGGAACCACACTCAAAGGGAAAAAAAAAAAGGAAGAATTTAGTAGGTTTAAACATGGGAGAGCATGCTTCGGTCAAGTGTTTCTTAAGGAACATTATAAGTTAAGGGGCGTTACTGCTATTTACAGATAAGAAAAATCTGTTGGTGGTACACATGAACCTCTAGAGAGCGTATGATAGAATCGGTATTCAGGCTTTATGTAGAGTATTATTATTATTATTATTATTATTATTATTATTATTATTATTATTATTATTATTATTATTATTATCATTTGCTATGCTACAGCCCTAGTTGGATTAGAAGGATGCAATAAACCCAAGGGCCCCAAACAGGGAAAATATTTAGGGTTCAGAGTAGTTTCAAAATATTATGTGATACAAAATGAAATGTGTACTTGAATATGTTATTATTACTATTATAACTATCATTATCATTATTATTATTAAAACTAGCTAAGCTACAACCGTAGCTGGCAAAGAAGAATGCTATATGTCCAATGGTTCTAACAGGGCAAAATAGCCCTGTGAAGAAAGGAAAAGTGAATGACCCGGTGCAAAAGCGTGTCTGATCAAAGTGAGTATTATGTCTCTTTGGTTATTTAATGTCTTTATGGTTGGAATTATAAGTAGTAAGGGAAAGTTGTTAATAGGAGAGAGAGCCAAAAGCTGAGTGTGGAGTATGAGATGTTTGCTGATAGTACAGTAGCCTACCAGTTGGAGAAAGTGACGATTAACTACAGATACTAGTGCAAGACTATTAATTGTTTCCATAAGACAAACGATATCAATGTATGCTTATGTTTATGACAGAAAAATTAAAATAATTATATACATATATATGTATATATATATATATATTTATATATATACGTATATACATACATACATACATACCTATAATATATATATATATATATATATATATATATATATATATATATATATATATATATATTATATATGTATATATATATACATATACTGTATATATATATATATATATATATATATATATATATATATATATTTGGGATTAAATATGTGAAATAATACATTGGAAGTTAAAAAATAAAAAAGGTTATTCACAGAAAATGAGAAGCAATACAGGATACAACATTTTTACAAAAGACTAGAAAGAGACACGAAGGGTATAAGGAAGACAATGTGGGAATATATGACGGGGCTGTGACCACAAATCTCCATAAAGAAACTGAATGCTGAAGTTGGATTCATGTCAAAGAATGATATAAGTCACAAAGGATGTATTGAATGAGTCAGAAATATATAGATACTCGAATGATTTAATGCAGGTTAAAAGAGGTATATAATATTGGATTAAAGTGTTTTATAGATGGCTTGGCTAAGTGAAAAGAATGGAGTTTAAAAGGCTGGTAAAAAGTATTATCCTAAAAATTATTTATCAGGAAGAGAGAAGCCAACATTACAAGAAGTAGGGGAAATAACTGGTTTATCAGATGAAACATAGGTGTTTGCATGATAGGTGAAGTATAGACTGTGAATAGTATTTTGACTCGATGCTGAATAGTCTTCTGAATAGGTAATATCGACTATAGTTTTAATTTACTTTCCTGTATTCACCACCATTAAGAAAATTAGCTTTATGTTTCATCTTGCAATTAAGAAGATCGAGTACAAGAACGTTAGGCCGTAGACCAAGACAAGGCCCTAAAATTCCTTGAGTACTTCGAACGGGTGAAAACCAGGAGCTTTATTGTGAAAAAAAAGACCTCCACCTGTACAGCACTAGTTGAACAAGAACAACATTGTTTACCAATTTGAATGCCTAATACAAGAGTGTCTTGTCTCCTATGATGGGATTATGACGATAATCTTTCTGAACAGCTGTCCTTTCTTGTGCAGCAGGGCGCATTTAAAGAATGTCCCTCAGCAATACATCTTTGCCAACAGTACCATCCTCGGCAGGGCTCTAGATAGCCAGCGTCTACTGCTCCTAGAAGTTGTAGGCCTTTCCTTATTGCCTTATTTTATGTTTGGGTTCCCCCAGGTCCCTCAGTGTGAGGCACCTCGTATATCCACCAGAGAGTTGCTAATGCATCTTCCGGTGTATTTTGCATCTTCCAGGAGATACCAATTCTTAACACCACCCAAGATGAATTTCTACTACCTACCCCGATTGGTGACATAGTTTAAAGGCCACTCATGAATAGCAAGGACATGGGAAAGTGCCATTACCCTAGGAAGCAGAACAATGCCCTAGAGACCGACTATATATACATATGATCAGCGCCCAAGCGCCATTTCCACCCAAGCTAGGACCAAGGAGGGCCAGGCAATGTAACCATGTTTGTGGTACTTCTAGTCCAACTGATTACTGCCCAATTTCCATAATTCCCATAGTATCTAAAGTTTTTGAGCGTCTTTTGGCTAAATGTAAGTCATAGTTAATCATCTGTTACTAGTTTGCAATTTGGCTTTCATAAAGGCCTTCGAGATTGGAATGCTATTCTTACATTCTCAATTGCTGTACAGAAATTCCTTAATTGTGGTCAGGAAGTTTGTATAATTGGCCTTGATCTTAGAGCTGCCTTTGACTGAGCTAATCATGAGGCCATTGTTTTCAAACTCAAACGGTTGGGAAAAGTTGGATCTTCTCTTAGCATTATCCTTGAATTTTTGAGTGATAGATTGAGTCATAGTGTCCTAGGCACATTACTCTTCATACTATATACACCTCATATGTGGTTTGTCCTAGAAAACAAGCTCGTTGCATATGTAGATGATGCAGCTCACTCAACTTTAATTACATCTCCTAAATGTAGATCTGGGGTTGCTGAATCCCTTAATAGAGATCTAGCTAGAATTAGTGCGTGCAGCAATTTATGAGGCATGAAGTGTGATTGTAAGTAGGTCAAGGACAATGGCTCCTCAACATCCAGATTTCAGTACTGATAATGTTTCTTTAACTTGATACAAATCTTTCAAAATTTTGAGTGATTCATGGCAGCAAATCTTATTTTGAGAAACACATTCGCTATTTTTTTCTTTTACTCAAAAAAAAAATTAGCTTATTGAGGTCTTTTAAGATTTTCGGTGAACAATATACTCAAAAGAAGTCTTCTAATTCATTCATTTTGCCTTGTTTCGTGTATTGTTCTTCTGCCAGGTCTTCATCTGCAGATTCTCATTTTAATTGGTTAGACAATAACTTACGGTTTATTAAACTTCTTATTCTTGATCTAGGTATTAATCTCTGGCACCATCCTTCAGTTAGTTCTTTTTGTATGATGCATAAATTTTTTAATACTTTGACCACCCTCTGCGTTCACATCTTCCCACACAGTACCATCCTGCACGTAATTCTTGGTATACAGTTAATTCTAATAGTTATACCTTCTCCATCATAAGGCTCAGTACTTTACAGTATTCTAGAATTTTATTCCAGCTACGGCAGATTGTGGAATGATCTCCCTAATCGAGTAGTTGAATTGGTGGATCTTCAAAAGTTCAAACTTGCTGCAAATGATTTTATGATGAACAGGCTGAAATAAGCCTCTATTTATAGTTTATGTATGGAAGATCCATTTTAATATTGTTATTGTTCTTGGAATATTTTTAATTAATTGTTCTTTACTCCTCTTTTAGTTTATTTATTTCTTTATTTCCTGTCATCACTGTGGCATTTTTCCCTGCTGAAGCACTTGGGCTTATAGCATCCTGCTTTTCCAACTAGGGTTGTAGCATAGCTAATAATAATAATAATAATAATAATAATAATAATAATAATAATAATAATAATAATAACTAAAAGAAGCACAATGAAATTTCATCCGAGTAATAACCGAAAGAAAACGAAAACACTTTAAAAGAATGATTCATGCCACGAAATATGTCTGGTATATTCTGCCTCGAATACAGTATAGTTACTGGGCGAGGGAAGTTTTAAATAATAACTAAGAAAACCTCACGCCGACAGAGGGGAAACAATGTAGAGAAGAAGCCTCGCATTGTTAAATATTCGAGGATCTTATTTTCCACTTCCTTATAACACAGCTCTTTGATTTCATAAATTTGTATACTTACGGTTAATGACACTGTTTGTAATTAAAAAGAAAAAAAAAAACTAATAATCGCTTGAGGGTAGACTCGGGAACGGTGTTCTGTCTTGTTTCTCTTCCTCTTGTTTTGTTCAAGTTTTTATAGTTTATATAGGAGATATTTATTTTAATGTTGTTACTCTTCTTAAAACATTTATTTTTAATTGTTTCCTTTCCTCACTGGGCTATTTTCCCTGTTGGAGCCCCTGAGCTTATAGCATCCTGCTTTTCCAACTAGGATTGTAACTTAGCGAATAATAATAATAATAATAATAATAATAATAATAATAGAACGAATTTTTGCATTTACAAAAAAATTTTAACGATAGAAAGAATTGTTTGCTATTACATGTTTTTTGAATGATAGAATTATTTGCAATTAAAAAAATGATTATTTAGTGATAAAAAAGGGTTGTTTGCAATAAAAAAAAAGGCATAATATTTTGTCTGACCCTTCTTATTGGGTGAAAAGGCATGGCGCAAAGCATAGGCAAACCTTACTGGGTGAAAAGGCATGACGCAAAGCATAGGCAAACCTTATTGGGTGAAAAGGCATGATACATAGCATAGGCAAACCTTATTGGGTGAAAAGGCATGACGCAAAGCATAGGCAAACCTTACTGGGTGAAAAGGCATGACGCAAAGCATAGGCAAACCTTACTGGGTGAAAAGGCATGACGCAAAGCATAGGCAAACCTTATTGGGTGAAAAGGCATGATACATAGCATAGGCAAACCTTATTGGGTGAAAAGGCATGACGCAAAGCATAGGCAAACCTTATTGGGTGAAAAGGCATGACGCAAAGCATAGGCAAACCTTACTGGGTGAAAAGGCATGACGCAAAGCATAGGCAAACCTTACTGGGTGAAAAGGCATGACGCAAAGCATAGGCAAACCTTATTGGGTGAAAAGGCATGATACATAGCATAGGCAAACCTTATTGGGTGAAAAGGCATGACGCAAAGCATAGGCAAACCTTATTGGGTGAAAAGGCATGATACATAGCATAGGCAAACCTTATTGGGTGAAAAGGCATGACGCAAAGCATAGGCAAACCTTATTGGGTGAAAAGGCATGACGCAAAGCATAGGCAAACCTTATTGGGTGAAAAGGCATGATACATAGCATAGGCAAACCTTATTGGGTGAAAAGGCATGACGCAAAGCATAGGCAAACCTTATTGGGTGAAAAGGCATGACGCAAAGCATAGGCAAACCTTACTGGGTGAAAAGGCATGACGCAAAGCATAGGCAAACCTTATTGGGTGAAAAGGCATGATACATAGCATAGGCAAACCTTATTGGGTGAAAAGGCATGACGCAAAGCATAGGCAAACCTTACTGGGTGAAAAGGCATGACGCAAAGCATAGGCAAACCTTACTGGGTGAAAAGGCATGACGCAAAGCATAGGCAAACCTTATTGGGTGAAAAGGCATGATGCATAGCATAGGCAAACCTTATTGGGTGAAAAGGCATGACGCAAAGCATAGGCAAACCTTATTGGGTGAAAAGGCATGACGCAAAGCATAGGCAAACCTTACTGGGTGAAAAGGCATGACGCAAAGCATAGGCAAACCTTAGTGGGTGAAAAGGCATGACGCAAAGCATAGGCAAACCTTAGTGGGTGAAAAGGCATGACGCAAAGCACAGCCAAACCTTACTGGGTGAAAAGGCATGACGCAAAGCACAGGCAAACCTTACTGGGTGAAAAGGCATGACGCATAGCATAGGCAAACCTTACTGGGTGAAAAGGCATGACGCATAGCATAGGCAAACCTTACTGGGTGAAAAGGCATGACGCAAAGCATAGGCAAACCTTACTGGGTGAAAAGGCATGACGCATAGCATAGGCAAACCTTACTGGGTGAAAAGGCATGACGCATAGCATAGGCAAACCTTACTGGGTGAAAAGGCATGACGCAAAGCATAGGCAAACCTTACTGGGTGAAAAGGCATGACGCATAGCATAGGCAAACCTTACTGGGTGAAAAGGCATGACGCAAAGCATAGGCAAACCTTACTGGGTGAAAAGGCATGACGCAAAGCATAGGCAAACCTTACTGGGTGAAAAGGCATGACGCAAAGCATAGGCAAACCTTACTGGGTGAAAAGGCATGACACAAAGCATAGGCAAACCTTACTGGGTGAAAAGGCATGGCGCAAAGCATAGGCAAACCTTACTGGGTGAAAAGTCATGGCGCAAAGCATAGGCAAACCTTACTGGGTGAAAAGGCATGACGCAAAGCATAGGCAAACCTTACTGGGTGAAAAGGCATGACGCAAAGTATAGGCAAACCTTATTGGGTGAAAAGGCATGACGCAAAGCATAGGCAAACCTTACTGGGTGAAAAGGCATGACGCAAAGCATAGGCAAACCTTACTGGGTGAAAAGGCATGACGCAAAGCATAGGCAAACCTTATTTGGTGAAAAGGCATGACGCAAAGCATAGGCAAACCTTATTGGGTGAAAAGGCATGACGCAAAGCATAGGCAAACCTTATTGGGTGAAAAGGCATGATGCAAAGCATAGGCAAACCTTACTGGGTGAAAAGGCATGACGCAAAGCATAGGCAAACCTTATTGGGTGAAAAGGCATGATACATAGCATAGGCAAACCTTATTTGGTGAAAAGGCATGACGCAAAGCATAGGCAAACCTTACTGGGTGAAAAGGCATGACGCAAAGCATAGGCAAACCTTATTGGGTGAAAAGGCATGACGCAAAGCATAGGCAAACCTTACTGGGTAAAAAAGCAAGACGCAAAGCATAGGCAAACCTTACTGGGTGAAAAGGCATGACGCAAAGCGTAGGCAAACCTTACTGGGTGAAAAGGCATGACGCAAAGCATAGGCATACCTGTGCATGCCAAAGATAACGCCATATAATTCACATTCTTTGCAAATACCAGAGCATCGTTTTCCTTGCATGCAAATTGAGAAGCTTAATGACGATTGAAAAGACTGCAAGGAAAGATTCAGGAAACTCCCGGAAAACATATTACGTTAATCTCGTTTGAACAAAAGAGAATATTCACTTGGTAAACCCAACAGACAAAAAAGTGCATCCGATACCTCTCTCTTTGTATAAAAAAACAAATGAAAATGGAGAACAAGTAACTCGGTTAATTCGTCAAAGAGAAAATAAATTGATTATTTCTGGTATCTTTCAAACCCAATTCATCATTATCTCCGGTGATTTTCTTCATTATCCTTTTCTCTCTCTCTCTCTCTCTCTCTCTCTCTCTCTCTCTCTCTCTCTCTCTCTCTCTCTCTCTCTCTCTCTCTCTCTCTCTCTCTCTCTCCACTAACAAGGTATAATACCTACAAGCAGACGTAAATACACACACACACACACACACACTGAGCTGTTTTCCTTGTTGGGGCCCCTGGGCTTATAGCTTTTGCTTTTCCAACTAAGGTTGTAGCTTAGGATTTAATAATAATAATAGCAGAATGATATTCATAAAGTCCTGTAAGGGCTGAGGAGAGGAATAACAAGAGAGTTCTGAGAGAGCCGTTCAAGGGGTATTGAAAAGAAAGATATTCTTAATATCCAGAAAGCACGAAAATGTATAGTGGCCTACTCTGCCGCATTGTGGGTGAGGGGATTCAACGTGCCTCTTTTGACATTTCTGTGCTGGTATGCTGTCAAGCGGCTATTACTGAATGAGTTTTCCGAACCATTAGTCAATTCGTCATCTCAAAGGTAAAGTGTGAAATTAGCTATTTTTCTTGCTAAGGGAGTGTGTGTGTGTAAGTGTGTTTGTAAATAAATATATATATATATATATATATATATATATATATACATATATGTATATATATATATGTATATATATATATACATATATATATATATATATATATATATATATATATATATATATATATATATATATATATATATATATATATATATATATATATATATATACATATAGCTCCAGTTAGGTTTTTGGTTGTAAGATGAAATGGTATTCACTATTTCCTATTTAATATATATATATATATATATATATATATATATATATATATATATATATATACACACAGTATGTATATCTATCTATCGATCTATATATATAAAATGTGTGTGTGTTTGTGTGTGTTTATGTCTGTTTATGCACAGATTATGCATTATATCAGTTCGAATTTAGAGGTGAATTTATGGTTATGTTATGTAAACATGAAACGGAATCTAAGAAAAGCCAAATTGAATGAATGATAACTAGAGTATATCGCAGATCTCCGCCACTACAGCTTATTTCTTGACCCTTTGCTTGACCTTGACCTTGACCTTTGGCCTCAAAATGATTAATTGGCGTGGATTTTTATAAATATAAACCAAATTTGAAGTCTCTGTGACAAAAATGTCCAAACTTATGGTTATGTGGTATGGACGATTTGCTCGTCTGTGACCTTGACCTTTGACCTTCTAAAATTTAAGAATTTCCAGCTCTTTACATAAAAGTTTAAAATCCCTACAAGTTTCATTAATTTGCGATTAAAATTGGGGCCGTATGGTTGATGACCGGAATTTGACCTTTTGCTTGACCTTGACCTTCGACCTTAACATGTATGACATGGTGTGGATATTTATACACTCAAATATGAACCAAGTTTGAAGTCTTTGTGACAACAATGTTCAAACCTAAGGCTGCTTACGTCAATTGGACATTTAGCTTGACCGTGACCTTGACCTTCCAAAACTTAATCATTTCCAGCTTATTACATAACAGTTAATCCCTGTAAGTTTCATAATTCTACGATTAAAATTGTGAGCAGGAAAGTGTTCACTAATGAACTCATACAAAAAAACACACAAATACACGAACAGATGGTAAAACACAACCTCCTTCCTACTTCGTTGGCGGAGGTAATCACCTGTGCAAAAAACATGGTGATGATAGTTAGGCAAAATTTAGTTCTTAATGAAACGAAAACAATCACTTAAATATTCATTTAGAAATACATTCATGACTGTTGCAGCATATAAAGTCTAAAATCAGTCTAAAAATAAGTTAAAATGCCGACACGGATAGAATAGTGCAAGCTCATCACCAGAAGAAAATTAAAGCGGCAAATACTTTTTGCTTATTGAGGAAAGAAGAGGAGAATATAAATGGAGAACTGAACAAAGTTCGCTCTATATTTTTCTCTCTCTCTCATTTTCTACCTACGACACAATAACGCAGAAAAATGATACAGAAACAATATCAAGAATAGATCTGCCATATATGTCTCGATGTTTTACGTTGATCATACAACCAAGCTTCTTTTCTTTTCTGTTGTCTGAAATTATTCTATCAACTATGATGGGGTTGGATGACATTACTATGGAATTTCCAATAGAAAGGATGTTAATTCCTTACTTTTATGTTGATATTAATACACCAAACTCATCTATAGTATCAATTATCTATCATCAGAATAATGCAGCCTTACTCATTATTGTATCCAGTCCCCGTGAAGAGGTAATTTTCATTCGGGTCTGTATTTTAGTTTAACTCGAACGCTGTCTTCTTCATCAACCTCAATTTTGTACATATTTTATCATTAAATCTAATCTTTATCATATCCTCAACCCTTTCCAATGGTCATATTTTATCATCCTATCTCAAAGTAATACGGCTTAACCCTTGTTCTGTAGGCTAACCTTAGTAAACTTAAATTCTGCAATAACAAAAAATTTACTCCATGTTTTGTAATTCCTGCCTACTTGAATATAATTTCCCTTTGATAATACCGGAACACTATCAAAGATTTCAATCATCAATTCTGCATTCAAATCAGTTATACACTAAATTCACTTCCATGATTGACAGTAGTCTTCACACTTTTTTTCTAAACTGTCCAACTACACTTAGTCTCTCATTTTATGCTGATCCCTGTTCTGTGTTCTAACCTTACATTATTTCTCTATTCTAATATAATCCCAGTTCTATATAACAAATGTTCTACTATACCTCTAAGATTATCACTTCTTCCTAAATTTATTTGTTTGTTTTAAATAAATTTAAGTCCTTTATTTTATGCTATCAATGCTGTTTCCTAACCTTACCCTGTTTCCTTATTCTAATATAACTCCAGTCCAGTTTTCCAATTATCTGAAATCAGGATGCGAAACCAAACAAAAATCTCAGTTTTTTATTTAAACAGATTTCTGTTTTCCATTACTGCCAGAATTCTATATTTCAAACACAACTTCGTTCCACAATCTGAATATTGTACTCTAACTTTAAACAAGATCCTATTTTAACCAAACTTCGAGTTTGAATAAAATGATTTATATACTTTAACTTTAGATTCCAGATCTACATTACCATAACTTCCATTCCGATCTTAAACTACAGTTTTGCTACCTACCAAACCTTGATTTAGCATTCTAGCCAAAGCCATATTCTGAATAAACTTCGTTTCTAATGCTGACCATACTCTTGCATCTAATTTAAAGTTAATTCTAATGTTGAGATATCTTCCTCAGTTCATATTTATTGAAAGAACAATGCCAGAATCTTATTTAAGAAAGCATCTCGTAGTAATAATTAATCCATATCTATCAATCTATCTATACTCAAACATATACACACACACACACACACACACACATATATATATATATATATATATATATATATATATATATATATATATATTTATATATATAGACAATGAGAAAGTTTTTGATTACGTCAAAACTTCAGCAGTAATGAAAGCCATTCAAAGACAAGAAATAGTGTTAGAACACTAGAAGATATCTCTGAGGGAAGTTCAGCCATCCTAAAATACATAAAGTGAAAAAATTCCGATTGAGAAAGGAATTAGAGAGGGAAACCACATCTCTCTAAAACTTGGATCCTTATTAAAGCCATAGAACATAAGCCAGTTACAGCTCAAAGAGCTATGGAAAGAAGAATGATGAGAATAACACTAAGAAAAAGAAAAAAACCAACATGGGTATGCCAGCGAACTGAAGTAAACAATATTCTAACAACTTATAAGAATAAGATGTGGACATGGGTAAGACATACTGTATAATGAGAATTACATAACATTTACGGATATGGATTGGCATAGAATGACAATAATCAGACAGGAGTAAAAAGATATGTCAGAGGACTTTGTCCTGTAGTGACTGGCTACTGTAGCTACAACTGATAATGTTGATGATGATGATGATGATGATATATATATATATATATATATATATATATATATATATATATATATATATATATATATATATATACTGTATATATATATATATGTCTATGGATACAGTATATGTATATATATATATATATATATATATATATATATATATGTACACACATATATATATATGTATATATATATACACTGTATATATACATATATATGTCTATAGATGCAGTATATATATATATATATATATATATATATATATATATATATATATATATATATATATATATATATCATTACAATAATGCGATCATAACCACTAGCAAAGAATACAACAGATAGATAAAAGAAATAGAATTAAGAATTTACATTAACCCTTCACGTTGGAACACCCGAAAGAACATTGAAGGAAATCCAACTAAGCATGGTTAAATCCATTCGAACGATAAAACAAGTGATCCTGACTGGGGGGGCCCCGAATCCGACTGCGGGCCCGAAATGAAAAAGCCGACTTTTGCCAATTACACTCGGCTTATATTACGTGAAATGAAACAGTGGCATGGGAATCCCGGCCATATTTCACCGATTTCATGTGAGAGCATAGCCATTTCATCGTACCTTATTTCCGTGTGATATTAATTCAGATATTATCTCAGCTACTAAGAATTGGGGGGTCTTGCCTTCAAGTATAGATATAAAAGAAATAAATATTGGTATTATTAAATTCACATAATCGTTTTAAGCTTTGGCTTTTCCACGCCCAGGCACCATTATAGAGACTGGTCCTCAGATCAAGAAATATTTGTTTTTATTTAAAAAGATATCTTGCATTTACAGCATATGGAATAAATTTACTGAGATTTTTACATAAATACTCATATAAATGACGATTTTCGGTTTATATATCTTACACATCACAACAGATTGGGTTCTGTGTTTTGGTTACAAAAACATAACCAAGCAGAGGAGATGATGTAGGAAAGAGACCTTAGATTACAAAAGTACTTGGGTGAGAATATAACACAATCACACAAGCAAACAACTAGAGGAAAACCTTTAGGAAAGAAACCTTTACAATAGAAGTGCTTAGGTGAAAACAAAATTACACACAGGTAGGTGCACGCACGCAAACGTAGAGCAGATGTTGCAGGAAACAAACATTTACAATAGAAGTGCTTTGGTGAAAACAAAATTACACACAGGTAGGTGCACGCACGCAAACGTAGAGCAGGTGTTGAATGAAACAAACCTAAGGTTATACAAGTGCATGTGTGAAAATACAATACCTGCGAGTATACAGAGATATGAAAAACCTTTGCTATATTATTATTGTTATTATTATCATTATAATTATTATTATTACTATTACTATTACTACCTCCACCTAATCTATAACCATAGTTGGAAAAGCAGGATGCTATAAACCCTAGAGGAGAACAGCCTAGTGACGAAAGGAAATAAAGGAATATCTAAACTATATGAACAGTTAGGGACGATTAGGATAATATATTTTAAGAGCAGTAACATCATTAAAACAGATCTTTTCATATATATATATATATATATATATATATATATATATATATATATATGTGTATATATATATACATACATACATATATACAGACATATATATATATATATATATATATATATATATATATATATATATATATATGTATATATATATATCTATATATATACTATTGAAAGTGACTTATGTTAGACTGTTCAACATAGAAACATTCAATGCAAGTTTAAACTTTTGAAGTTCTACCGAAACAACTATCCAATTATTGGAAGATCATTCCAGAACTTGGTCACAGCTGGATTAAAACTTCTAGAATACTGTGTAGTATTGAGCCTTGTGATGGAAAATTCATGGCTGTTAGAATTAACTAAAAATCTATTATTACGAACTGTCCGGAAAGATCGATGTGTTTGGGTGAACATATAACACACAAACGGAAATACCGATGTATCTATCTATCTATCTATATATATATATGCATATATATATATATATATATATATATATATATATATATATATGCATATATATATGCATAAATATGTGTATATATATGTATTAATCTATCTATCTATCTATCTATCTATCTATGTATATACACACACACACACACACATATATATATATATATATATATATATATATATATATATATATATATATATAAATATATGCATATATATGTATATACATAAATATATGCATATATGTATATATATATATATATATATATATATATATATAAATATATATATACTGTATATATTATTATTATTATTATTATTATTATTATTATTACTACTATCCAAGCTACAACCCTAATTGGAAAAGCAAGATGCTATAAGCCCAGGGGCTCCAATAGGGAAAAATAGCCCAGTGAGGAAAGGAAATAAATAACTGATGAGAACAAATTAACAATAAATCATTCTAAAAAAAGTAATGTCAAAAGAGATATGTCATATATAAACTATCAACAACGTCAAAAACAAATATGTCATATATAAACTATAAAAAGACTCATGTCCGCCTGGTCAACAAAAAAGCATTTGCTCCAACTTTGAACTTTTGAAGTTCTATTGATTCAACAACCCGATTATGAAGATCATTCCACAACTTGGTAACAGCTGGAATAAAACTTCTAGAGTACAGCGTAGTATTGAGTCTTATGATGGAGAAGGCCTGGCTATTAGAATTATCTGCCTGCCTAGTATCACGAACAGGATAGAATTGTCCAGGGAGATCTGAATGTAAAGGATGGTCAGAATTATGAAAAATCTTATGCAACATGCATAATGAACTAATTGAACGACGGTGCCAGAGATTAATATCTAGATCAGGAATAAGAAATTTAATAGACCGTAAGTTTCTGTCCAACAAATTAAGATGAGAATCAGCAGCTGAAGACCAGACAGGAGAACAATACTCAAAACAGGGTAGAATAAAAGAATTAAAACACTTCTTCAGAATAGATTGATCACCGAATATCTTAAAAGACTTTCTCAATAGGCCAATTCTTTGTGCAACTGAAGAAGACACAGACCTTCTATGTT
>NC_090740.1:135802908-135810408 GCF_036898095.1 Palaemon carinicauda | reverse complement strand
CTTTGTTTTCGACCAGACTTCTTTTATGACTTACTGAAAATAACACTATTGTTGAAAAGCGATTAAATTCTTTGTTTTCAATTAGACTTATATTTTAACTTACGGAAAATAAGACTATAGTAAAAAAAACAATTATATCATATGTACTTAATCAGACTTATTTCGCGACTTCCTGAAAGTAAGACTAATGTCGAAAAGAGATTAAATCCTTAGTTCCAATTAGACTTAATTTGTGACTTACTGATGAAAAGACTACAGTCGATAGGCGATAAAATTCCTTTTTTTTCATCAGACTTATTTCATGTCTTACTGAAAATAAGACTATGGTAAAAATAAATACTCAAGTCCTTTGTTTTCAATTAGACTTACTTTGTGAATTACTTTAAATAAGACTTTAGTCGAAAAGTGATTAAATCCTTGGTTTTCAAGTAGACTTATTTTGTGATTTACTGAAAATAAGACTATAGTCAAAGAACGATTGAATCCTATGTATTTATTCAGACTTATTTTGAGACTTAATGGTAAGTCTAAAATAAAAATAAAAAACGATCAACTCCTTTGTTATCAATTAGACTTATTTTGTGACTTACTGAAAATAAGACTATAGTCAAAGCACGATTAAATTCTATGTATTTGTTCAGACTGATTTTGAGACTTTATGATAATAAGTCTATAGACGAAAAGCGATTAAATCCTTTGTTTTCAATTAGATTTATTTCAGGACTTAATGAAAATAAAACTATAGTCGATAAGCTACTAAATCCTCTTTTTTCTATTAGATTTATTTTGTGACTTACTGAAAATAAGACTATAGTAAAACGGCACTTAAGTCCTTTGTTTTCAATTAGACTTATTTTATGATTTACTGAAAATAAGATTATAGTGCAAAAGCGTTTAAATTCTTTGATTTCAATCAGTCTTATTTATCACTTATTGAAAATAAGACTATAGTATTTGTTCTGACTTATTTTGTGACTTACTGAAATTCAGACTATAGTTGAAAAGCGATTAAATCCTTTATTTTCAGATAGATTTATTTAGTGACTTACTGAATATTGGATTAGAGTAAAATAGCGATTAAATTCTTTATTTTGATCAGAGTTATTTTGTGACTCACTAAAAATAAGACTAGTGAAAACATGACTAAATCTTATGTATATGATCAGACTTATTTTGTGATTTAATGAAAATAAGACTAGAGTAAAAAAAATGCTTATAGCACTTGTTTTGCAACACTGACATTAAAAAAAAAGAATTTTTCAAGTGAAATAGGCAATCGTGGGGAAGTAGTTCTTGAAAGAGAGGCTCATTTAAAAATTGCAAAACATCATTTGAATTAACAGAATGGTTTCCCAGCCTCTCTTTAATGTGGTTCAATTCAATCTTGTTGTCAATAAAATTCTTTTTAATCAAATCAGATCCTTTTTCCTATTCTGACTGTTCATCTTCAATTCTTTTTCCACTGTATTCCTTACTATCCCTTTTTGTTACTCTCCTAGCAGATGCATCCTCACTTAAGGACATAAATAATGAAATAAAATAAAACCAGTATATCATCATCATCATCATCATCAGACGTTAGTCCACTTCAGAACAAAGGCCTCAGACATGGTTTTTTACTTGCGTCTATATATGGTCTTTCTGTGCCAGTTCAGACCAGAAAACTTTCTTAGTTCGACAATCCTTCATCTTCTCTTCCTTACCGTGCTTCATTTGCAATCTCTAAGCGCCATTTTATTATTCTTTATGTCCATCTATTATCTGCCATTCTCATTCAATATCCTGCCTATGACCATTTCTTTTTCTTACATGTTGATAGAATATCTTCTACTTTAGTTTGTTATTTTTCTGTCCCTTAGTGTTATTCCAATTATTGTTCTTTCCATACCTCTCCGAGTTGTAATTAGCTTATGTTCTAAAGCTTTAGTAAGGCTCCACGTTCCTGATGCAGAATTTAAAACTGTTAGGACTATCTGATTAAATGCTTTTCGTTTTAGAAAAATTAGAATTTTACTTTAGATAATCTCATTTTGTTTTCCAAAGGCTCTCCATCCCAAGCTTATTCTTGTTTCAATTTCGTCTCGTGTCCTAAGGAAACACTTATAGTCTGTCCTAAGTACGTATATGGATTAACAACCACTAGAGGTTCGGCCATCACTCTTATCTGTTGTTTCTTTGCCCTTTAATTGAACATTATATTAGTTTTACTCATAGTCATTTTCAGTTCTACCTTTCTTCTTTCCCTATTATAATCTTCTATAATCTTTTGTAATTCCTCCCATGATTCACTAAACACAACTATGGCAGCTGCAAATCTAAGTTGTTAAGGTATTCCCCATTAATATTAATTCCTACATTTCCTAATGTAAATTCTTTAAAACTTCTAGGTATGCTGTGAATAATTTCAGAGAGATGGGGTTTCCCTGTCTAATTCCTTTTTCAATCGGAATTTCATCACAATATTAATGTAGTTTTAGGATTGCTGTACTTCTCGTATATATATCTTTAAGTGTTCTAACTTAAGATCCATCTATTCCTTGTTTATGAAGGGCTTTCATTACTGATGAGGTGTTGACAAAATCAGAAGCTTTCTCACAGTCTATAAATGCCATACATAGTGGTTTGTCATCCTCATAGCTCTCTTTCTTTTCGGATGATCTTTGTAAATATTCTATATATTGGGCCGAGTAAACCCATTGGCGGTAATTTTCAGGTGTTTTGTGTCTCCCTTTTTGTGAATTAATATAATGATAAAGTTTTCTAAGCTGTAGGTAAAACTTACCGACGGTAATTTTCAGGCTTTTCGTGTCTCCCTTTTTGTGAATTAATATAATGATAAAGTTTTCTAAGCTGTAGGTATAGAGCATTCTTGCAGACCTGTTGTGTAAATTTCAGCCAGTTTTACAACCTTGAAATCTCCTTCTTCTATTATCAGAATAATTGTTGAATATATTGTTAGGCTATCTCCTCCGGGTGCTTTGCTTCTTTTTCATGCCTTTTAATGCTTCCTTTACTTCTCCTACTGTTACGTTTTGTACCGGCTCGGGGGTTTCATTATTTCTATTGGAAAAGTTATATTTTATACCACTATTGCATAGCATTGTATAGAAATCCTCAGCATTTTTTCCCAATCCATCTCTATTGTTGATAGTATTTCTATTGTCGGCTTTTAAAGCAAACATCGGTTGACGTCCTGTTCCATGTCTTATTTTCATCAAATTGATGCATCTTCCCTTATAATATGATATAATAAAATATAACATAAAGTCCTTGTCCTTTACGTCAAGTTATTTTGTTCATATTCGAAAATAGTGCTTCGCAAGTTAATAACGGTAAAAGTAGCATGTAATTATAAAGTTGCTGAGAGAGAGAGAGAGAGAGAGAGAGAGAGAGAGAGAGAGAGAGAGAGAGAGAGAGAGAGAGAGTTCATTTCAAATACTAATGGTGCTCTGCTATAAAGCATTCGCGATCAGCGCGATAAATAAATGATAAAAAAGTTCTCGACTCGTAATACACGATAATCAGGTATTAACTTCTGTATCGCTAGGTCATTAACAAGCGAGGTATACCTCCCAGTTGAAAAGCGACAGAACTCAACTGAGGATATAAATGAGGATTTCATTGACGCCTCAAGCCGACAGCGTGATTGATAGCGAGGGTTGTCTTCTATTGAATATCTAAAAACAGGCGGAGTTTCTTTCATCAACTTCGTCCTTTCAATAACATTTCTCACCGGAGTTATTTCGCAGATATACCATAGCTAACGAGCTCTTATCTTGCAAGGAGACCGCAGCTCTTGAAAGAGAAGCTACTACATAAAAATGCTGTTATTTCTGAGCTATATTGATGACAGTTGCAAGAATATACTGCCGTTGCATGATACAAATATAAGCAGAGATTGTTGTGGTGGTCGATGTGGTAACGTCCCTGACAGGTGATCGCCAGATTGGGGCTTGAGGCCCTGTCAAACTCGTTAGTTCCTTTGGTCACTGCAGCCTCACTCTCCTTTTGAACTGAGGATGGGGGGCTTTGGGGGAGCCTATAGGTCTATCTGACGAGTCATCAGCAGCCATTGCCTGGCCCTAAGGGGTCTTAGCTTGGGTGGAGAGGGGGCTTGGGCGCTGATCATATGTATATGTAGTCAGTCTCTTGGGCACTGTCCTTCTTGATAGGGCAATATCGCTGTCCCTTACCTCTGCCCTTCATGAGCTGCCTTTAAAGCCTTTAAAAAAACTCACAAGTTTACATTTTCTTATTAAGACTCAGCTGAATATGTTTCAAACCTCCAAGCCTCATCTAAGTTAACAGCTATTGATATTTGTCTATTTCGTTACAATAAGACATATCGTAAGTAAATCCATGTTTCCTATGCCACATTAATTCGTGACATTTAACTGTTCGATTCAACTCAGTTAATGGAAAATAACTTATGACTACCTATTTGAAAGAGAGAATTAATAAAAATAAAATAGATCAAAGTTTGCGTGGAGTTGACGCAGTGTCAAAGTCGCATGTCTATACATAATCATCATCATCAATGTAATTATCAGATGAAGATTCTGCCTACAGACTAGATAATCATAATATATACTCCTAAAGATGCATATAATAATGTTAAAATTTTCTACTTTAATTCAAATCACCGAATTGACTATATTTTATGACACATCTGCCTTTCTTGTATGATAAAAATCTCCTCCTTGTGAAATTGGTTATCACGATGCGTAGATCAGATGGATAAGATTAGTTCTATACTTTTGTTATATTGATAACAGTTTCCGTGGTGACTAAACTTACTTTCGTTGTCCATGCACTAAATAATCTGAAAGTTAAGGAAATATTATATCTCATCTCTTCTATGCTAGAGAAATGTTAACTATCATTTCCTATGAATCTCAGTTGATTTCTTTCAAGATAATTGGAAATACCTGATCATTTATAAATTACTTACCTTCAAAATACAAAACATAACTACGGAATCACATATAACTTTTATTTTGATGTCTAGTACCTAAATAGATATACATGGAATTCAATATATCACTTAGAATAGGAATTTGAGTCTATATTCATATTACCAACAAATGCGATCACCCTTTGACCATTTTGATAACGGAAATGGAATGGAACAGGGCGAATATGAAATCAAAATTACATTGGGAGCGTTTACCTGATGAAAATCAAAACGATCTATTCCTGTACCAAATAATCTGGGAACCAATCAATGAAATAAACTAGAAATAAATGAAATAAGTTCTAATTAAAAACCCATTGAATATGATTTTCAATTTTTGATCGTTTAAAAAGGTTGATTAACACTTTGATATATCAACATAGTTACATATTCACAGAGAACTATAATACTAAAAGTATTTTAAATAGGGATTAACACACGAACGATACAGGTCATCCAAATGTAAATATAAATAATGCATAATTATTGGTAAAGACATTATTGTTACTTAGGGGTAAAATTAAACTCTACTTCAAAAAAGGTAAATAATTTTCTGGGAAGGAAATGTAACTTTTACAATGGTAAATTATATCACTTCAATAGTGGAGTAAAATCTGACGATGAAGACATCACATTAATTCTACTTACAGTCTAAAAACACTCAAGGAATCACTTATCTAAAGACTAAACTTTCACACTAAAGGAATCACTTATTTCTATTTTAGATCAATAACAATTGCTTATACCTAAGCGACTAAAACTAATCACTACAGGAAATGATTTCCGCAATAAAAGTGAATTACTACAGGAATTACTTATCTCTAGGATCAACATTAAGGGGGGATTTACCATACCTTGTTGTTAGGATAGGGTGTCCCACACGTGTTCTGTAAAAGGATTTATTCATAAATATGAGTGCCATATACTTTCATATAGTCTACTTGAAGCACTGTTTGCATTAAAAAGGGGGAAACCTAAGAATGGATCTTTGTTCGCAAGCTTGGAAAAAGCACCTTCTAGGCTGTTTGAGTTTTACTTCAAAATAAACGAAAGAAAAAGTAAACAGACAGTCAAAAGGGGAGAAGCGGATTAATGTCAAAAGGAAAGGAAAGAAATCTCACGATAGACCTTCTTAATCCTTGCATGTTTCCTGTTCATGATCCCTGTGTTTGTCTCAAGTAAACAAGGATCTTAGGGAGTGAATGCAAGGTATCAACTCCCCCTCATGCCTTTAGTTTATTTAGCCATTTCTCTTCTACTGAGTTTTATTGTATTTCATTTTCTTATGTTTCATTTTCTTATGCCATTTCATTTATGTGTAATAATGAAAAAAGAGAGGGAACGTTGTGTGAATAAATATAGATCAGGGATAATAATAATAACGATATTAGCCATTATAATTATTCTAATTATCATTAGTATCACTGTTCACGTTCTAATACATTCAATGGACTAAATGACCTTTCTAAACAAATTAGGATGGCAAAACACGATTCCATATTGCTTCTAAGTGGTCTTGAACCCTTCGTCAGAAAAAAAAGGGCCTTGAAATATAAACAATTGTTCTATGTAATACCAATATGCTTAATATATTGTTGTTTTTCAAACCATAAAAGAATATATAGAAGAAGGGGAAAATAAGTTTCCGAATTAAAATGTGAATATGTGGAATAAGAAAAAAAAGACAAAAAAAAAAAAAAGGGAAAAAATCATTTCTTTTTGCAAGACACGCTCCACGACCCTGACATATGCTGATACCCATATATAGGTGGGTGGGCTGGTGGGCGGTAAGCAAGTGGAAACCCATGAATTACGGAACGTTAGCTAGGTAAAATATACTTCAATTAGGTACAATATCCAATAACAATCAGTAATGGAATAAAAAAGGAGGGGGGTAGTATGTATGCATGTATATGAGTGTATATAATTACAAACACATACATATATACGTATATATATACGTATATATAAACAGTATATATATATATATAAAATTATATACACTCATACATATATATATATATATATATATATATATATATATATATATGCATATATATATATATGTATGTATATATATTTTATATTATATATATATAATATATATATATATATATGCATATATATAAATATACATGTATATATATATTATTATATTATAATATATCATTTATATATATATATATATATATATATATATATATATATATATATATATATATGTACATAATGACTATTAGCCGAATTATAATAATGTATTTTATTGTATACAGTGATATATATATACATATATATATATACACACATATATATATATATACATATATATGTATATATATATATATATATATATATATGATAAATGTTACTCGAAATAAAATAATATCGTATTTTGTTGTGTACATTGATATTAACACACACGCACACAATCGCACACACACACACATGCACACCACACACACACACACACACACACACACATATATATATATATATATATATATATATATATATATATATATATATATATATATATATACTGTACC
>NC_090740.1:135787908-135795408 GCF_036898095.1 Palaemon carinicauda | reverse complement strand
ATATCTTCCCTGACCAATTTCTACAAAACAGATCTATTTTTTCAAATAATACATCTTTGAATAGTTATACAGTCGTCTCTATCTTGAGCTATTAATTCAATACTTCTCCTTTCATCATCTCCTACTTCACGCTTCATAGTCCTCAGCCATGATGGTCTGGGTCTTCCAACTCTTCAAGTGCCTTGTGGAGCCCAGGTAAACATTTGGTGAACAAATATCTCTTGGGGAATGCGAAGAGTTTGTCCAAACCATTTCCATCTGCCCCTCACCATGATCTCATCCACACATGGCACTCTAGTAATCTCTAATATAGTTTCATTTCTAGTCCTGTCCTGCCATTTAACTGAGGGTTTTGTTCTCAAATCTACTAAATCTATTGGAGAATATTTCATTGTCTTACCATGACTAATTGACTCATGTCCATATAGTAATAGCAATCTCACTAAACTGATATATGGTCTGGGTTTTAAGGCGATTTGATTTCCAAATTTTATTCAACCTCGCCATTGTCTGATTTGCTTTTTCCAAACTTTCACTAAAATCTAATTTTAAACACCCTGTATTGGAAATTAAATTATTCTACCTCATTAATCCTTTCTCCTTCCAATGATATTTCCTCTTCCATTGCATACTCTGTTCTCATCATTTCTGTCTTTTATCCTATTTATCTTGAGCCCAACTTCCTGTGATATTTTCTGCATTCTGGTAAGCAACCATTGCAAATCATGTGGTGTTCTGATGATAAGGACAGAATCACCAGCATACTTTAGGTCTTCTAATGTCCTATTACTAATCTAGTCTAATCCTTCTCCACCATCTCTAACTGTTCTACGCATTACAATATCCATGAAGAGGATAAACAACATAGGTGACAATACATTCCCTTGTAGTACTCCAATGTTCACTAGAAATTTATTTGATAGGACTCCACTAACATTAACTTTGCATTTGATATGCCCAAGAACAGACTTACTCAAATTCACATATTTAAGAGGAATTCCATAATAATGCAGGACTCTCCACAAAATTGGCCGGTACACACTATCAAAGGCTTTTTCATAGTCCACAAATGCCAACAAAAGTGGATTTCTATATTCTACGCAATGCTATACGTGTATCAAAATGAAAATTTGGTCAGTACAACTTCTACCTTTTCGAAATACTACTTGCTCATATCTCAGCTTTTCATCAATCTTTCTCTCCAGTCTCTTTAGAATAACCATACTATATATTTACATAACAACTGATGTAAGTGTGATGCCTCTGTAATTATTGCAACCAGCCAGGTCTCCTTTTTTTTGCCCTTTTCACCAACACTCCAAACTCCCATTCATCAGGTTTTGCCTCTTCATGCCACATTCTACAAAATGATCTTGTATCTATTCTGGAGGTCATTTAATTTTCAGCAGTTATTCCATCGTATCCAGGGGTTTTCTATCTCTCGAGTTTTTTGTTGATAGCTTAGACTTTCAACACACTGAATTCATTAATGGGTACATCAAGGTCTTCATCAGCTTCAGGTATATGAATCAAATTATTCCCTTCGTATCCATAACCTCACTAAAGTGTTCCATGCAACGATGTCTTTCTTCATCTTATGTTGTTATAACAGATCCATCTCTCTTTTTGATGTGTAAATGCTCCTTTTTCTTTGCCCTAGGAGAGATTTCATTAACAATTCTATAAGCGATTCTTATACCATAGCCACTCCCTGAATTCATAGCTGTGTCAGCCTCATCTGATTTACTGTCTAAATATTCTCTCCAATAATTCCTAGCTTTTCTTTTGACCTCACTATCAATACTGATATACATAGCATGCTATACCTTGTAACTTTCATTACTTCCTCGAAAACTTTCAACAATAAATTTCTGGCTTTGTTTCCTTTCAATATTATCCACGTATCATTTGATATCCATGGCTTTCTCCTTGTAACTGCGTGTCCCAAAACTTCCCTACTAACTGACTGATATATGTTCTTAATATCACACCACTCTTCATTAATTGTCTGCTCATCGTCTCTTACAGTCTCTAAGACTGTAAATCGATTCCTGCATTCAATTGCAAATGTTTCTCTGTGCTCTTCTTCTAGATGCTTAGTTGTATCACACCTACGTATTCTACCTACCTTTCTGATGGGTGCTTTCAGTTTTAATTTCAGTGTGACAATGACGAGCTGATGATCGCTACCAACACCTGCACCCCTATAGCTTCTAACATTTCTCAGAGTCCTCCTTCTCTCTTTATTAATGGCAATGTAATTTATTTGATTTTCGTAATTGCCACATGATGAAGTCCATGAATATATGTGGATGTTCTTGTGTTGAAAAAAAAAGAGTACCTCCAGTGATAAGATTGTTTGTTGAACAGATAATTATAATAATATGCCCCGTTTTCATTTGTAACTTCGCCAAAATACTCGACATCCCCCACATTCTCTATACCTTGATCATTCCTTCCAACTTTAGCATTGAAGTCGCCAATCACAATTTTCATATCTCTCTCAGGGATCTCATCTATTATACACTGCAGTTCTTCGTAGTATTTATCATTCTTTTCTTCAGGGGAATCCTTTGTTGGTGCATAGCAAACTATAATACTCATATTGCACTGCTTTTATTTGAACTTTGCAAGTAACAATCAACTATTTACAGTTCTCCGCTCAGTTAATGCCTTTTCTGATCTTGGAGTCATCATCATTCCTACCCCATCTCTTCCAACCCCCTCTGTTCTTCCTGTATGTAAGTATATATATATATATATATATATATATATATATATATATATATATATATATATATATATATACATATATATATATATATATATATATATATATACATATATATATATATATACATATATATATATATACATACATACATATACATATATATATATATATATATATATATATATATACATACATATATATATATATATATATATATACCCTTGGTCTAAACTTTCCTTACCAATCCCCTAACAACGTGTTTCACTTAGAGTCAAGATATCCAAACTATATTTCACAAATTCACTCTCCACTAGCTGTAACTTCCCAATCTGATTTATGGTTCTAACATTCCAATTACTAACTTTCAATTTATCCTTAGTAATTATAAACCGGGATTTTCATAGCACCCCACTACGCTATATATATATATATATATATATATATATATATATATATATATATATATATATATATATCTGTTCTCTACATAGAATTGAGGTAAACACATTTTCACTACTGTAGCCTATAGTATTAGTAGTTATTCTTTTTATCCAATCGTGCATCGTTAATATCTGTCAGGAATCTTTACATTTCCTTAACTCTTAGCTAGTCTTTTAGGGTATGTTGACGGATTGTATTTATGGATTAGGGCTTCGCGGACGTTGATGCTATATATATATATATATATATATATATATATATATATATATATATATATATATATATATATATATATAAATATATATGTGATGTCATTCCGATTGTTTATATTATAAAATAGGAAATCGAAAAGATATTGAGTGAATGTAATTTTTTGCTTTTTATTCACATCATTGATATTATCATCTTTATTACTCTAAATAATCATTAATGCGAATGAACACTAGCTTTCAGCTATTAGACACACAAAACAAGATTTTAAAGAATAATTTCTACAAATGGGAAAGAATAGTGTAAAAAATAAATGTAAATTACCAAATTAGCATTTACATAAAAAAAGGGCTATGCAAGTCATTGCATCCCTCAAGATTATGAGCATAGGCATCCACACTACTGTTAGGTGGACCATTCCAAAGTGTACAGTAGAAAAAATTAAAAACTTGGGCTTGTGGTAGCCTATTTGAAACGTCCCTGTCACGCACTCTATCCGTCGGGAGTTAGAGCCCTGCTCAAGCCCGATAATATCTTGTAGTGTCTACAACTTCACATGTTTTGTCCTCATGAGCCATTGTCTGGCCCTCTTTGGTCCAAGCTTTGGTGGAGGGGGTGCTTGAGCTCTGATAATATGTATGTATGGTTGATTCATATGTTTTTTCTTGCGTTTGACGCTCATGAGCGACGTTTCATAAGCTGACGTTATTCACGTTGTGATAAAAGTATTTCTTCCATAGCCAATGAAAAAGGTAATGAAAGTTCATCGAAGAAGCTGGGTTTCTTTGAACGATGATCGAAGTCTTAACTTCCTCTGTTGATGACAACAAAACTGCCACTTATTAATTATTCTTTGTAGAAGACCTAACAAAAATGGTGACCCTTAAACACGAAAGCAGTATTCCGATAAGATATATTAGAATTTTATAGATAGGGAACCATATGTTATCTTACCACCAAGATGAATCTACTTGGAAAATAGATAGTTAAAATTGTTGAACGAAATGTTTAATGGTGTGTCTTTAATGCAATCGTGATTACAAATAAGACAACACTCTGGACGGTACAGTATTCTGAAATCAATCGAATTTACCTTTTGAAGGATAGCAAAATATTTGATTTATTTACCAGGAATTCTGGAAACAGGAGAATGGAACGAGACGGACACATTAGCATCAGTTTAATGCTATTTTGAGGTCATGGATTCTTTAAATTAGTCTTTGGGTAGCACCTGTTCAGCAGTTTTATGACGGTGGATGGGACACTGAATTCTGTAAAATTCTATTATGATTCCTTCTCATCAAAAAGGAATCAAATGAATTGGAAGAAGTTTAATTACAATACCCATCCAGTGGCTTTCATAACTCTGACCATCCTTTACATTCAGATCTCCCTGGACAATACTATCCTGTTCGTAAAACTAGGCAGGCAATTAATTTTCATAGCCAAGCCTTCTCCATCATGAGGCTCAATACTACACAGTATTCAAGAAGTTTTATTCCAGCTGTGACCAAGTTGTGGAATGATCTTCCTAATCGGGTAGTTGAATCAGTAGAACTTCAAAAGTTCAAAGTTGGAGCAAATGATTTTATGTTGACCAGGCTGACATGAGTCGTTTTATAGTTTACATATGACATATGTTTCTGACGTTGTTAATAGTTTATATATGACATATCTATTTTGACGTTGTTACTGTTTTTAGAATTTATTGTTAATTTGTTCCCATCATTTATTTATTTCCTTATTTCTTTTCCTCACTGGGCTATTTTTCCCTATTGGAGCCCTTGGGCTTATAGCATCTTGCTTTTCCAACTAGAGTTGTAGCTTGGTTAGTAATAATAATAATATTAATATTTACATTTGATAGAAAAAGTCGACTGAAGTGATGACATTCTCTTGCAATAGTTTCTCTGAAAGTCAAGACGTTAGATACACGATTGCAGCGAATAGAACAATTTTTTATTCCTGGAAACTTTAACTATTCCCATTTTCCAGGCAATGAATACTGTGCCTATCCAGTTTCCTCTTTTGGCCTCTGTCTCTTTGTGACTTTTTATAACGAAGCAGGTTACCTATAAGCTCTAAAGTCAATGACGAGAGCTTCAGAAATTGTACAAATTCCTACTACAAGAATAAATTACCAATAGTAATAGAAATCCTAAGCATATAATCATCACATAATTGATGTGGAAATAAAACTCCACCTGTATTCACAGAACTCTCGAACTAATTTGTTGCATGTAAAAATCCATTTAAAATAGTTATGAAACCAGTTTAAAATTCACAAAGGCAATGTTAGTCGTAGTTCATTAATAAGAAACAATGCACGATCATTTGATCTCTGTGACGATTTTCAATAATGAGAAATGTTTCTAGAATTAAGCATGCTAGGACTTTTCTATACTGACTGAATCCGTGAGAAAATTGAGTACTTAAAAGACTCGTAATGGCTGGTTGAAGGGAAGATTAGAACCAATCACGATGGTGGAGGAGATTGAAATGAAATCAATAAGGAAAAGGATTCTAAAGAAATAAAGAATGATTTAAAATAGGAAAAACATTCAATTCGTCTTTTCTATAATTCAGTTCACAAACAGGAACAAATTGATGTTTGTCACAGGTTCTATGGTTTCATCTTTAAAACTACAAAGTCGAAAGGTTAAATATGTCTTATACAAACTACTGAAATACAAAGTCATGAAGTCATAAGACATTCAATCAATGTATTTATCAAACGGAAATCGAGCATTCGTTTGTTTCTGGGCTGTTACCCGCTGAGTCCCTTGGCGTAGAAAACAGGAAGGTGACGAGTATGCAAGAAATTGCACTTGAAAAATGCCAATATCCTCAAGTCTCCGGAAAACACGCTTTTTCTTTGTAAATGATGATGTTTCTTTACTCTGGGAGTGGAGAGAAAGAGCTTTTCTCTTTCGGTGTTTTTACCTGAAGTATAGCTTGGAGTTTGTAAACTTTATACTTATTAACATTTTTAATATGCAGAGGATTTTGATATTGCCTTTGTCTCTCGTACTTGCGTAACATTTGATATAGTAAAATGTTGATTATATCTATTTAAAGGTTCAAAGGTCGCTCATATATGGCAGAGGCAAGGGACAGTGACATTGCCCTAAGCTAGCAGGCCAATGCCCTAGAGTTTGACCATATAAACATAAAATCACCGCCCAAGCCCCCCTCTCCACCACATGGAGAACAAGGCAATGGCAGCTGATGACTCAGCAGGTTGCAGACACTACAAGAAATTATCGTGCTTGAGGGGGAATCGAGCCCCAGCCCGGCAATCACCAGGCAGGGATGTTTCCAGTAAGCTGTATAGATATGCATTATGTTGTACATAACTTATATTACGTACAGTTTATAAGCATTTATGTACTCTCATTTTATCATTAATTTGTAAGAAAAATAATATTTACGTCTCAATTTACTTTTGCACATTGTAAGACCACCATTTCATTGCATCGTGGCAACAATGTAATAATATGTGTTAACACTTTTTATTTTAGCCATATGGATACTCAGTCGTTGCCCAGTGGTCACTATAGTGAGAAGCATGGAACTGCCTCCCACTGCTTTCACGTTGATGTGCGTGTATCTTCAATATACATGCTTTTAAAGAATCTCGAGTTTGACTGTCAAGTCTCCTTCCATTTATTGCATGGACGTACGTGGCAGCATCACACACATAAGCCACCACATTCTTTCAAATGAAAATGATTGTCATGCTCTCTAATTCAAGTTAACTATCTTAAGAAGAAACAGTTGGCATTTTGATATACTTAGGAATATTTATAGAAAAATCCATTGCAGTGAGATAACAAAGAACAGCTCTTCTTAACTGTTATAGAAAGATACTTTGTAGTAAGATGTTACCGCTAGAGAGCTATGAGCAAACTACGATTAATATAGGCTAATCATTTAAATATCCTTGATAGTTATTTTGTAAAATACATAGCATTGGATAGCCAAATGGATTTAAAAAAAAAAAGTGATCGGATCTCTTTTTGGTACATTTATAGATATGGGATTACAAAATTCCTGCATCATTAATGCGTTACCCGATGCAATCCAGCCCCTCAATAGAGAGCAAGAACTGAAAT
>NC_090740.1:135777908-135782908 GCF_036898095.1 Palaemon carinicauda | reverse complement strand
GCTTATTATTTAACAATGACTGGATACTGCGAAATATTTACTGGCCTCTATTTTCTTTATTCGAGTCATTTTTTCAAGTTACGTAAAAAAAAAAGCGCAAATAACTAGTCGTACCTGATGACGGATGGGCGATAATAGCTCAGTCGATCTGAAGCCCTTTGTGTCGAGATGATATCCTTTCGACAGTTCGTATTGACTGTTTTGTAATGTTACAAATTGACGAGTTTCCTCTATTGAAAATATGTCATGGAAACGGGCAGGTGAAAATTTATGGCGGGCTTTTATCATTTCATCTTTGGACTCCTGCGATATTGATTCTATTGGAAATTTAGTTTATGTACACACTTTAAAAAAAGGGATCAAAATAGGGGTACGGGAATGCATTATTATACCTAACAATGTTTGATACAAGTTGGAGTATGTGTTCTTGCATTACTCATAGCATTGTCTATAAAATTCGCAATATACATTTGAATGTTTAAAGGCTGATCAGGAATGACAGAGGCAAGAGACAGTGAAATTGCTCTAGCAAGCAGGACAATGCGCTACAGACTGATCACATATACATATGATCAGCACCCAAGCACCCTCTCTACCCAAGCTAGGACTAATAACAGCCAATCAATGGTTGCTGATGACTCAGCAGATGGACCTATAGGCTTCCCCAAATCCCCCGTCCTTAGCTCACAAGGATGGTGAGGTAAAGTGACCAAAAGAACTAACGAATTTGAGCGGGACTTGAACTCCAGTCTGGCGATCACCAGGTAAAGACATTACTAACAGTCACTTGAAAAACACCTTAGATCATTTATTTCATTTTGGTTTTTAAAGATAGGAGAAATAAGATTGTGTCCTGAATAAAAATAAACATTATCTTAATCCCCATCCAAACTTTTAACGTCGAGCCATAAACATCAGTAGGTTATTATTATTTGCATTGCTACCCAGTTTTATTTGAAAACCATTATCTCATTATTTGTCTATGGTTGTAACTCATTTGGATATCCTTGAAACCATTAGCAAGCTCAAATGGAACTGGGCGGGGCACATTGCCAGGATGACAGACAACTGATGGACATCACGAACAACCTTCTGGACACCCCGAGGATACACAAGAAACCGAAGAAGACAAAAGACCCGCTGGCGAGATGACTTAGACCAACATAAGCAACAGTGGCACAGAATAGCTTGCGATAGAAGTCTGTGGAGAAACCTGGGGAAGGCCTACATCCAACAAAGGACTTTTGAAGGCTGAAATGATGATGATGATCTCATTATTTTCGTTGTCATTCGAATTGTTCATATCTTCAAGTTATTTTTCACTCATGCGACGATTAGTTATAATCAGTTATCATTTGCCCCGACACTACAAACATCCTTTTCCTGTTTATGACGCGACAAGCCATTTTCATCTTTACTGCAGCCTATATGAAAGACCAAAGTTTGAAGAAACTTCCAAATTCCTAGATTACCGTCCATATACAATTTGACCCTTCTCTGGTCCTGTCTCACAGGTCAAATTGCCTTGACAGCAGCAGTCTTTATAAGTAAATTTACAAGTTAAGAGTTTTCGTGCTTTAGAACTTCTAAAATGGATTCTATTAGCAAAAAATGCAAAATGTTTACTGCAGCAACATTCAACCGGGAACGTGAAATAATCATCATTTATAATTATCTATCGCTTGCAATTATTAAACGCATCAAATGTCTGAGGATTCTTTCATTAAATAAAATGGATACCAAGCAATAAGTTTCCCCAAGCATTCCATCAGGGACAATAACATGCAAAATAGTTTCCACAGTGACAGATTGTCAAATCTTCTCCATTATTCACCAAAAATTTAAACATATGTGAAGGGTAACCAAATGAATTCCGTCCTCAAAGTTCATCAATAACATTTTCTCTCATTTTATTTCGGTGTTGTTTTATGTTGAACACGCTGACATAAGTCTTTTCATTGTTTATATATGAAATATCTGTTTTAATATTGTTAATGTTTTTAGAATGTTTTACTTTAATTGTTCATTAATTCTTATATCGTTTATCTATTTCCTTATTTCCTTTCCTCACTGGGCTATTTTTCCCTGTTGGAGCCTTTGGGCTTATAGCATCTTGCTTTTCCAACCAAGGTTGTAGCTTAGCTAGTAATAATAATAATAATAATAATAATAATAATAATAATAATACAGAAACAAGGTCAAACATTACTTTCCTCCAATTCTGTTTTAGGATGTTGCAATGCATTGACTATAAACATAAGTGAAAGCAACTACAATGCAAAAATTTGCTGGCAAAATGAAGGTATTTCATATTTTACAGCAAACCACAATTCCCCTTTTTTTCTTCAAAAGGCAGAGTGCATGTTCCACCAGAGCGGTCCTTCAAGGGAAGGTGTGCGGTGTCCGCAGACTTAATAGAGCTAGAAGTAGCTCGCTCAAGAGCATATGGTGTGAGAGGGTGAAGTAAACACGTTTTATTTCTGGGGAGGAAAGTGAAGAATGATATTCCTTGCACAAACTGAACTGCTAAAGGGAATGTGACTTTAGGACTAGCAACTTAAGAACAGTTACGCTGAAAGGGTTAAGGTATTATCGTCATTTTTGTAGGCCTTAACTTACTGCAATTTTAATAAGGCAGTGATGCTAAGAGGCTCTCCTCTTTTAGACTCCCTTTTGAGAGGTTACTTCAGGGATACGGGCGCTTATAGCATCATGAAGACATTAAAATAAATCTAGAAAATATCTATTATTCTTCAAAAACTGGTATCATATACCTGAAAGCTATTTTAAATCTATTTCTGAGAAATAAATAAAAATATTAACAATGTGAATGGTGACGATTAATTAAGGCAGTAACTAAAATAGTATTTTGATGGTAATTAATAAGTTAATGAGGGATATTTTTATAGTGTTATTTTCACCAGTAAAATAACGGATCAGCTATCCCAGGGTTTTGATATAATGATATAGGCAACACTGGGAAAAGGAACACAATACTGATTCTTTTCTTAGTAGTGATATTATTATTATTATTTTTATTATTATCAATATTATTATTATTATTATTATTATTATTATTATTATTTTGATAAAATGATATAGGCAACACTGGGATAAGGAACACAATACTGATTCTTTCTTAGTAGTGATATTATTATTATTATTATTATTATTATTATTATTATTATTATTATTATTATAAATTGCTAAGTTATAATCATAATTGGAAAAACAGAATGCTAAAAAGCATAGGGGCTCCAGCAGGAAAAATAGCCCAGTGAATAAAGGAAACGAGGAAAAATAAAATGTTTTAAGAACATTAAGATTAAAATAAATTTCTCCAATATAAACTATAAAAGCTCTAACAAAACATGAGGAAGAGAAATGAGATGAAAATAGTGTGACCGAGTGTACCATAAAGCAAGAGAACTCTAAAATGATAAAAAAACTATGATGTGAGAATTAACAATAGTAATAACAGCAGCAATAATAATAATGATAACATCAGCGAAGATAATAGAAAACAGAGAAGAGAGGTTTGAAATATGGCTGAAAGCATTTCAACCTGGAAAAAAATTATAAGTTATTTAGACAAACTATTTACTAAATATCATCAAATTCATATATTCCGATAAACAGATGCGTAATACGACATCTTTCATCAGTAAATACCCCCCCCCCCCCCAACCCTCCCCTTAAGAACACTCCCCCACCCCCTCCCCAACAGTGCCAGTCCTATGTAATGTACACGAATAATCAGAGTAATGGGACTTACGCAACACATACAAGATATGGATGCAGCAGCTTTCGCGTAACGAGCGCAATGAATGCAATAGATCATAAGTAATGATGTAATTAACTAACGCCATCTTGAAATTGTGGCTTCCAAGGGATGGATCTGGTACTGAAGCGTCTACATCACGTTGTATGTGAACAACATTCATCTAATCTAGAAATAGCGTGGTTTTCTATTTACAATATTCTAGATCTTCATTATGTAAAACGGATACCTTTCTGTTTTATCAATATAATTATCTACACCTCCTGTATGGGACTAATTGCTCGAGAAACGGGACATCTGACGAGCCTAGCTGACAAATATTTATCAATTATAAACATTTGGATTTGACTTCTTGAATAGCAGTTAAACTCTTAGATTGCATTTAAGTTCTCTTAAGAAATTCAACAGCGCCTTTCCTATAGCCATGTTTTTTTTCCTTTCATTTTTTTGTGGGGGTGGGGTGGTGTTGTGGAAAGGGGGAGGGGGTAGACTAATAGAAATTATTGTCTGAAGTTCACCGAAGGTTTCAAGTTATTACTAACTCAAAGTCCTTCAACCATTTGTCCGAGGGTTGTAAACGACTTTCCTTATCTACGGATGTCCACGCGCTTACGTTCATCCACGTATATATACACGAGTATCTAAATTATTATCTTTCCTTTCCACCCAAAGTAAAAGTAAATAACATTATTAAAGAGAGAAAAACGTTAAAAGTATATAACATTATTAAAGAGAGAAAAAACGTTAAGATGATACAAGACACATTTTAAGGGATATTTGCCACTTGCAGTACCCTTTAAATATAATGACTAAAAACGTAGATATTTTGGGCTAGATTAATCCCTCTTAATTTCATCGTTAACAGTAACGAGTTGGGTTAATGGCTCATCGGGACAACGATAAAGTAATAATGAAGTAAAAAAAGAGGTACAAATTGCTTCCATGATTAAAGTTTCTTTTAATTGTTTTCTATTCCTATGCCATAATCGTTTTGTATGTCATCACTGGCCGAGGAGAATCACTTGGGTATTTTAAGAAAGACTCGTTATACCTCCAAGAAACTTTAATTATATAAAAATTGACTTTGGAGAATATTGAAATAAAGGAAGAGAGAGAGAGAGAGAGAGAGAGAGAGAGAGAGAGAGAGAGAGAGAGAGAGAGAGAGAGAGAGAATATTCAATGAAAAAGGAATAATTTTGTGCATAATTAACAAAGATTA
>NC_090740.1:135762908-135772908 GCF_036898095.1 Palaemon carinicauda | reverse complement strand
TCAGCAACCACAATAAACACGGAATGAAAGCGTAGTAGCAAATCCACAACACTGCATATTCGAAAAGTAAATATAAGTATGTCCAATACCTTTTCTTAAACTTCTTCAGTTGCGTGAGGTATGTAATAATACATAGTAAAAGGAAGTCAATTCACTTAATAAAGTTTGGACTCTTTTATCTAGAAAATATTGCGTAAATTTCATTTCCCTTATTATTGATATAAAAAATTAAGTCATGATAACAAAATGAAACGGATAATCAAATATTGAAATTCTCTTTACTTTTTGGACAGTCCTGCCAACATAAGGCCGGAATTAAATTTTCTATTAAATATATTTTTAAGATTCTCTAACATTGCTGGCCAGAGAGAATTTATTTTTTATTTTTATTATTATTATTATTATTATTATTTTTTTTTTTTTTTGCACCCCGTAAAAGAACTACCTACCCCACAGCACAAACTAGATTTCCTTTACCGCTAAGTCGGTGGGTATGGTTTATGTTAGATTTGTTAAAAAAAATACACACTTTATTGAACAATCTTTCAACAGTGTTTATAATGAAAATTTTCGGACGTGCCAGTACAAGCGAAACGTGTTACATACTTTTCTCTTAGCGTATCACAAACAAATCCAAATTCACATATACACAAAACCAAAAATCCAGATGTATCCAAGAAAATTAGTAAACGACGAATAATATCAAAATCAATAGGCGGACGAATAATATTAACAAAACTAATAAGCGGACGAATAATAATACTATTTGTAGTCTTCTGTATGTATGTCTAAGGAAGGACACTTTCCGTTTTATATCAATGAGATAAAAATATGCGTCACATCCTACCACATAACTTATCCAGGATGACAGGAAGGAAATGGTGGAGAATGAATCAGGTTGGCTTACGTAGGAAGGATCCCGATAAGAATTTACCCGTCTGTACATTAAACAGGAAAATGAATCCTTAAGGACTAACAGAACAGATATCGAAATCATACCAAGATCGGCTATGTGCTTAAGATGTATAATGAGTGCAGAAGCGTTATGCATAAAAAGGAAAGATAGTAATATTAAATGAGCGCAAAATTTTACGTAATAACTAAATCCTTGGAGCTAACTATGCAAAGCGTTTTTGTTATTACGAGTTGTACATCGCCACAAAACAATATGATATATAAAAAAAATCAGTAGAAGTAATAATGTCAAAACAAACTTGAATCCGTCAAAATATAATTTCTATAGGGTTCCTTGGAAAATATTTAGAAATAACAAGGGAAGTTTAACCCTTGATAACAAAGGTAAAGAAACAACAGTTCATTTATCTGCCTGGCTCTTCATTAAAACATAAACTAAACAGGAAACTGCAATATATAAAACGTTTATGTACTGTTCTTGTAAATGTTAAGATTACTAGATTCGACCTTGAAATATGTCATCTGTAAAAAATAATCTTAATAATATTATAATAGAACCTATTTAAAAACGTTTATCACAGTCAAAAGATAAAAATATATTTTTTTTCGATAACAGTATGAAACAGTTGCAGATGAGTTTAAAGTAGCGAGAGAGAGAGAGAGAGAGAGAGAGAGAGAGAGAGAGAGAGAGAGAGAGAGAGAGAGAGAGAGAGAGAGAGACTGTAATTGTTAAATACAATTTTTATGATAATAGAACTAATGCTAAAATGACCGAATATGAACTTGATTAACGTAATTTCTAATGTGGGCATATGTTATGAACACGACTCATCTGTCTGTTTAAGCGTTGCACACAATAAACAAACAAATAACATGGTACCAGAGCCCTATAGTAATTTTTTTTAATGAGGCGTATTTGCTATGACTCGTAGCATTGCCTTTTCTGCTCAGAAAAGTTTCCTGTTATCTGATTGGTTAGAATTATCTTGTCCAACCAATCAGCGAGAAGGAAACGTTTCTGAGCTAAAAGCACCCTTGAGACTCGGTGCAAATCTACCTCACTAAAGAGAATTGACTATAGTGTATTCATCCAACACCATTAAAATGTGGTTCTTAAAGAACACCTTTGTTAAAATCTAATATTTTTAAACATTTGTGTACGAATAAAACATGGTCCTTAAACTATACATACAGGCACATACGACTGGAAAACGGTTCTCTCCATTCTCCACTAGTTTTTTTGACCTTTCGTCCCTGGCTTCTCTAAATACCATTATATGCATTACATGACACTTGAATGCCGTAAGATTTTATTGCAATATTCTAATAGTTACGCCTTCTCCATCAAGAGGCTCAATACTACACAGTATTCTAGAAGTTTTATACCAGCTGTGACCAAGTTATGGAATGATCTTCCTAATCGGGTAGTTGAATCAGTAGAACTTCAAAAGTTCAAACTTGCAGAAAATGTTTTTCTGTTGAACTGGCTGCCATAAGTCTTTTTACAGTTTACATATGAAATATCTGTTTTAATGTTTTAAGATACTTTATTTTGATTGTTCATTACTTATATCGTTTATTTATTTCCTTATTTCCACCCTCACTGGGCTATATATTCCCTGTTGGAGCCCTTGGGCTTATAGCATCCTGCTTTTCCAACTAGTGTTGTAACTTAGCTAATAATAATAATAATAATAATAATAATAATAATAATAATAATAATAACAATAATAATAATAATAATAATATCCAGCTAGAGTTCACCCGACTTCTAACAGGATTGATCTTCATTTATACAGGCAGAACATATGCCCAAGTAAGGATTTTATAATTTCTGTTTAACTGAAAAAAAAACTGATCTCTCAAAATAAAAAAGTTGACAATTAAAAATGTAACAATATACCGATAAAATCCATAATAAAGGGATTCTCACTAGTAAACGAGGAAAATAAGCAGCTTACTGTTTATAGAGCTTAATACTACATTCCAAAAAAAGGACAAAGAAGCTATCCCTCTTTCCAGACTGGGCTAAAGCATCTCCCTTGAAAGTCTTTTTTCGACTTTTCTCTTTGAAGAGGATGTCAAAAGCTAGCTGCGCTTTTCTCCTTTTAATCCAGTCGACTTTGAGATGGAAAAAAAACTTTATTTTAAGATCGAGATTTATTTTGACTATTTATCTGAATTACATAGACATAACATTCCCTCACCAATACTAATGAGGTTGTTTGCGTAAACTTTTGTGGTCTATTATACCTTATTAGAATTTAGAAGAATGTAGATAATAAGGAACCTTAGCATTGCCCAAGGCAGGGACGTATTCTCGTATTTTTCATATAATTTTGAATTTATCGTATTTTTTTTTTCATTAAAATTTTGATATTAGTTATCGCTGCCTAATTCCTCTTGCTTATCAAAAGCTAATAAATAATAAAGTCTATGAAACAGAAGAGCTGTGTATATATATGTAAAATGCAACGGCTTCAAGAACTTGCTAAAACATATCTAGTCATAACCTGAAGATATTGGTCCAAGTGGTACCGACTTTAATTGCCTTATTCCTAAGTGGTTATTGAAATGGAAGAGAAATACTGTTCACCAAACGTTCAACTTGTCTCCAAAAGGTACTAGAATGGATGAGGACTATGAATCGTGAAGTAGATGATGATGAATGGTGAAAAGTATTGATTGAAAAGCTCAAGATAGAGACGACTGGAGAAATGTAACCGAGGCCCTTTCCTTCAATAGGTGTAGGAGGAGATGATGATGATGATGATGATGATGAAATAATCCTTTATGCCTGGTAACCTAAATCCTTTAGGATCCCAGGTAATGAAAGTCTAACACATAATAATTGTTGAATGCAAAGAAACATGGGTTTTGTACACATATGCTTTTACTCTATTCAAATGTGGTTAAATGTGTTGCATGTGATGCAGTAAAAACAAAATGTACTGTAGCTGATCTGCTTGATTAGTGAAAGCTGAATTCTATGGAAGTCACTGAGGCCAAAGTGTTTAGGATTGGAAAAGGTAAATTGCCACACGTCACCATAAAGGTAAAGGCAAATGTAAGGAAGAGTGATAGTCTAAAATATTCACTTATTCTCTTGAGAGCGCATTTCCAAAGGGCTAACTTTGATTTTATCAGGAAAGTCTTTCAGTGAAGGTACAGTTGGCTTCATTAATTCCGGTACACTTCCCGGTAAGCTAAGGAGACGTCTCAAAGATGTACATTGTAGCAAGCAACGCTGTGTTTGGCAAAAGATTAACTATTATCAACGATGCGTGTAAAACAAAGTCGTTTTTATTAATTTTATAAAATGCTGTTAAGCAAATAGCAATATTTTTCTATACAGCACTTCGTAAGATTAACAAAAATGCTTTTGATCAAGTGTTTACAGGGATAGCAACTTTGCTTTACAGGCAGCGTTGCCAACACTTTCTCTTAACATAGCGTTATATTGCAGTGTACAGCTGCTAGACATCTCCTTAGCTTACCGTGAAGTTTACCGGAATAATGAAGCCAACTGTACTAGCTCCATACTTCCGCTGCAATGGTTGAACAGTCAACCAACTACAGGTTGCAGAATTAGCCATTTTCCTGCTTAGGTCATCAAATGCACCGCCTTTGTCCGAAAGTAGTAATTCCATACATTCAAAAAATATATTTGATCTGAAAGAATCTATAAACATTAAATTGTAATATTAAAAGATGAAAAAAACTGTTCCAACAGAACAAACTCACGGTGAATCCGGAAATAAATTATTATTATTAATTCCTAAGCCACAACCCTAATTGGAAAAGCAGAATGCTATAAGCCCAGGGGCTCCAGCAGGGAAAATAGCCCAGCTAGGAAAGGAAACAAGGAAAATTTAAATATTTTAATAACAGTAACAGTAAAATAAATATCTCCTATATAACTATAAAAACTTTAACAAAACAAGAGGAAGAGAAATAAGATTGAATAGTGTGCTCTAGTGTACCCTCAAGCAAGGTGTATGAGGACAGTGGGGATTATGTAAGGAATACGCTAGACTATTCGGTGTGTGTGTGTGTGTGTGTGTGTGTGTGTGTAGGCAAACGGAAAATGAACCGTAACCAGAGAGAAGGATCCAATGAAATACTGTCTGGCCAGTCAAAGGACCTCATAACTCTCTAGCGGTAGTATCTCAACGGGTGGCTGGTGCCCTGGCCAATCTACTACCTACAAAATGGCACTTATGAGTGATACTTCAAAGTCGTTAAAGTATATATGTAATCATAACTGCATTTCTGACACATGTTCCTAAAAGCAGCGTTATAATACATTCTCTCCACAGGATACAGCCATCCTGCACACCATAATAAGAGAGCACTGAGTTTAACAAATAATTCTCTCTCTCACTCTCTCTCTCTCTCTCTCTCTCTCTCTCTCTCTCTCTCTCTCTCCTCTCTCTCTCTCTCTCTCTCTCTCTCTCTCTCTCTCTCTCTCTCTCTCCAAAACGTAAAAAAATAAAAATCAAATAAATATCATGTACGACAAACAGAATCGATATAGTTTTTCTGATGAATCTATTTCTATTTTCGTGTACAAATGGGTCAGTTTATTTAAAGTTAATATGAATATTAACGTTACAAAAAATAGACTATATTAATGTTTAAAATAAAAAGGTTTGCAGAATACGAATAAGATTTACTGCAAAGGGATTGTATATACAAAGACCATTCCAAAAGTCATTCCTAAAATGGCCAGCAAAACATTCATAAGGATTCGTTAGAGATATCACAGGCTAACCTAGGATCAAATAGTAGGGATTACTATCAAAGATATTACGGTTCTAAATATTCTTTTATAGAATTGTAGATGGTATGGTTGGTTATAAAAATAATACTTCACTTTATTGAGAATGAAAGAATATAACATAATAATCTAAACCTCAATATCAAACAAAGGTTTAGGCTTTTTAACTGAAAAAAGGGTTTACAGGCCTTAACTTCGTTTGTCCGGTTCGGGTCTTAAACATTATCACTTATTAACTTTCCGCTGTTATATGCATTACCAAAAGTGCGGGAGAATATCGGAAAATTCGTGGCTAATAAAATACACAAATATCTATGTAAAGAGATCGCGATATTATGTACATTTGTGTGTGATATATATATATATATATATATATATATATATATATATATATATATATATATATATATATAGAGAGAGAGAGAGAGAGAGAGAGAGAGAGAGAGAGAGAGAGAGAGAGAGAGAGAGAGAGATAAATAGATGGAAAAGCACTCGGTATCAGTTATTTTCTTAAACTTTCTCCATAATAACTGTAGTTACATATGTACTAAACAGTTATTTCACGCAATATTGTATTCACATATATATGTGTATAAATATATACCCACATAAAAATATAAATAATCATGTGTATTCGTGGGAGATCCACACGTCACTTTCAGTGCTATTACACAATTAATTCGCAAGTTTCCTTCCAAAATTTATAATCACAATTTCCAGTGGAAAGTATTTCTAGTAGTATTATGGAATCGCCATTGTATATGTTAATTGAATGTAAGGTTACCATTAGAGATAATCCATTTTTGTTATATATATATATATATATATGTATATATATGTATATATATACATATATATATATATATATACATATATATATATATATATATATATATATATATATATATAAAAACACTGCCTACCAAGTCCGGATGAAATTTATTATTTCCAGACAAATTGTGAATAATAATAATAATAATAATAATAATAATAATGATAATAATAATAATAATAATAATAATAATAATAATAATAGTAAAAGTAAAAATAATAATAATCTCCCTCATTAAGTATTTTTAATTCTTTTGATGACGAGATGAACAACTATCTTTCCATTCGAATATTTTCTTAAAAAAATGAAACAGAAAATATATCTAATAAATATCAATTACTTTAATCTGTGGAATAATCAATTATAAAACGTAAAAACAAGGTAAGTAAATATGTCCAATCCAGATATGTAAAGTTACCGTTCATTGAATTAAAATCAATGTTCCCTTCGCAATGATGAAGACAATATAGCCATGTTGGAGTTCCCAGTTGAAGTGGACGAGCAACCGTGAACTGCGTAATATTCGTGTGAACCTTGGAGTAAGGTTATGCAGTTACTGGGTTATATACCGTTCTCTAAGATTACTTATTCGGATCCTGGATGAATTCCACTGAAGCTGGCACACGAGGAACAGAAGGGCTTTGTAACAGCACCGAAGCGAGTTTTAGTTACTGTTTTGAGTTTGGTTATAGCCTCTTCTGTACGTGATATATATATATATATATATATATATATATATATATATATATATATATATATATATATATGAACCTTATTAATTATTTTTTTGTTTGTTTCAGATTCCTTTCTCATTTGATATTAACGATTAAGAAAGGCGTAGCGAAAGATATATATATATATATACACACACACACACACACATATATATATATATATATATATATATATATATATATATATATATGTATGTATGTATATATATACACACACACACACATATATATATATATATATATATATATAAATACACACACACACACACATATATATATATATATATATATATATATGTATGTGCATTTACACATATACATATATATATAAATATATATATTATATATATATTCAAAACTGAACACTATTTATTATTTTTCTTTTGTTTCAGGGTCGTCTTGCATTCGATATCAAAGATTAAGAAAGACGCAGTTAAAGGTAATTTAGAATATTACTTGATCCCAAAATGCAATTCAAAATAGAGTAATAAATCATTACGCCATAAAACTCTAAATATTTTAGAGAGAGAGAGAGAGAGAGAGAGAGAGAGAGAGAGAGAGAGAGAGAGAGAGAGAGAGAGAGAGAGATGCTGTCTTTACTGTATTATACATCAGGGAAAAGCTGAAAAGCAATAACATTTACAATAAGGATAATAAATCATGTAATTATGTAAGTCATACAGTTAGCTAACAAAGATCCAATTCTTAGGTGTTTTATCTAAAGTGGGTAAGTGTGGTAAAGTCCTTTACTTCAGTTAAAACGTTTACCCTTATTCTTTATAGCAATAAAACTTTCATATATTTTTCTGACAAATTAAAACTTTCAATAAAGCAAAATTAATGTATCAATAAACTTTCTGGAAAGCTTCATATTCTATTATGATTTTAATTGATGACAGTAATCGAAATCATAGCAGACAGTGATTAGTAATTAATAAATCATACATTGGTTTAACTGATTCTCGAAAGCTTCATATTCTATTAAGATTTTAATTGATGACAGTAATCAAAATCATACCAGACAGTAATTGATAATTAATAATTCATTAATAATTCATACATTGGTTTAACTGAAGTGAAGCACTATTCCGAAACTGTGATACAATAGAGCTAAAGAATTAAATCTAGATTTTATGAGGAAATCTTTACTGAAACTACTCAAATTCTGCTTTAGTCTTTCCAATTCTTAGAGAAGCGTTTTTTTTTGTGAGCACTAAAGGGAAGCTCTACCGAGTTGGAGAAAACTAATAAAGCTTATCAAAGTCCTCAGAGATTGACTGATGAGAAATACCTTTAAAGATCAACCTTAAAAGCGTGAGGGAAAATACACATTACACTAAATACTGTTTATTAAGCAGAAAGATTATTTATCATTATAGAAAACATAGAGGATCCCTACTTAACATATTAATTACATAGTATATTAAGCAAAAGAATAGATATAAAATACATAGTGATTATGTAGCAGGAATGATCAGGAAATTTGGCATCTGATCCTGTCTTTTATGAAAGAGAAAATATATACTGTATATCTTTTGGTTTATAATGAATGGTAATATTCATAACTGAAAATTGATAACATCACCAATAAGCGAATACAAATATGTTGAAAATTTGCCTTTTGAATGAAAAGAAAAAGAGTAGAATGTTGTGATAAATAGCTAAAAATATGGTATAATCTGTAACAATTGACTAAAATTAGAAAAAAAATGTATAATATTAAGACTTGAAGGTGAAACGTCATAGTTTTTTTTTCCTTTTGATGAAAAAAGTAAACATATGAGATATGAAAACGTTTCTATCTCTGATCACAATATTAAACAAAATGCTTTACTGTCTAGGTGGTATCTAACTATGAAATGGCTTTATATTCTGGACTCAAATACTAGATTTATGAGATGATTAATTTTGTTCGATGATAATATTACGGTAAAACCGATTGTTTTCCTCATTTACATAAGTTTTTAACTAATAGTTAAAACACTAATATAGAAATCCTTTTCTTGTTAGAATAAAAACAAATATATATAAACATATAAAGAAACTGTCTTAAAAAAGTGAACATTATCAATATTTGAGCATTTGTTCTTAAATATATATATATATATATATATATATATATATATATATATATATATATATATATATATATATGTATATATATAAACACACATATACATACATATATATATATATATATATAAATATATATTCATATATATATATTTATATATATGTATATACGTGTATATATATATATACACACACACACACACACACACACACATATATATATATATATATATATATATATATATATATATATATATATATATATCGTTCACTTTTTTAAGATAGCGTAAAATAAGTTTAGTTTTATATTTAAAATTCTTTCGTTCTGTCTAATGAAGTACTAGTTTCAGAAAAAAAATATCTTACTTTTAGAAGTGTTAAGGTTTGGTATGAACTTTCTTAAAAATCTAAGAACGAAATGCTAAAATTATCTTTAAAAAAAACCTTGACAAAGATATATTTATTATTTATAAGTTATTTCATACGTTAAGTCATTCAAATTGAAATCTTTAAAGATCCATTATAAACTGCAAAGCCTAGAAGTCTAATGGACCCTTACGAGGAATTCACTGACAAGTAAGTTCTCGAGTACTTATTTAAAGCAGTTTTACTTGTAAATATAACTAAGAACAAATGTCAATTTCTTTTCCTACAAAAGTAACAACA
>NC_090740.1:135747908-135757908 GCF_036898095.1 Palaemon carinicauda | reverse complement strand
ATACATATAAGAGTATTGGAACTAAAAAAAATCCTAATGAACAAGTTAACGACAAGCTTAAAAAGTCTTTCTTCACAAACTGATTTTTATATAAAGGAAAGATCGAATGTTTTCTCAAAAGTGAATTTACAACTAACATTGACTTACAGAATAACAATGTCAATAAAAAAAAATCTCGATCAAGATGATTCATCGTCATATTATCATTATTACTTGCTAACTTACAACCCTAGTTGGAAAAGCAAGATGCTATACGACCAAAGGCTCCAACAGGGAAAATAGCCCAGTGAGGAAAGGAAGAAAGGAAACAAATATTTCAAGAGGAGTAACAATATCAAAATAAACATCTTCCATATAAACAATAAAAAAAATGAACAAAACAAGAGGAAGAGACATAAGATAAAATAGTGTGCTCGAGTGTACCCTCACGCATAGATCTAATAAAAGTAATGCTTTGATTACTGTTAACTGAACATACTTTGTTCAACACATTAATTTTAACAAGATCTCTGTTACGATATTCAGCAACCTGAATAGACTGATGCAATGAGAGCATGGGATTTTCATACTAGAACAGATTGTTTATAAGCTCAAACCATCTCTGCAAATCAATGGCCAAGAACACTACCCTCAAGAACACAATAAGCCACATTTCTGTAGATAATGCATTGTCCGTCAACAACAACGTTCTGAAATCTATTATATGAAGTTCAATAATGAAACAATCTCCCTGTCCTCATCAAAGTTCGGAAAACAGATTCGCATAATTAATGCGGTGAACAAAAATAAATACAAGACCAATCATCTGAGCTTCATACTCAGTCAAAGCATTTCTGCACAACATTGGAAATTGCAAAGGCAACAATACAAGCAACAAGAGCATTGTCAAAGCACAACCTAATAACTCGAGAACACATGATTACTACCAACCTATGAATTCAAACGTTTTGCCACCAGTTGTTTAGACACTTTTAATAATCTGGGAGTTATAATAATTAGACTGTTAGAGACAATAGAATTACAATTATCTCCAACTACAAAACGAACCCTTTCTAGATAACAAAGAAAAATTTCAAACAGCTTAGGAGCTGAGAAATGAACAGACTTTACAAATCCCAAGGATTCGTACCATTTCATCTTCCTAAAAACGAAAAGCTAAACTAGTTGGATTGTCTTCAGGGAAACAGTTATGAGGAAGATAGATTTTCTCTTTGTTCTGCTCACTCACATTCGGTGTCTGTGCATTTACTTGTTTCCTCGGGTTTCTTGTTGATAAGCGTAGAGTAAAAAAAGTAACTAAATTTTGGTCACAAAGTAATGTGTAACATCAAGTTACGCGGTTGTGTAAGTAAATCTAATATATAGGGTAGGCCTATTCTAAAAATTTAATGCTAAAAGTTGCTAATGCGTTATATTCTTACAAAATAATTTTCACACTTCAAATAAAATTATCTTAGAACAACAGAGATTCCGGTTCTGTTATAATTGCCCAATCTTATATGGGACACGGGTTTTAGGGTTGGCAGCCCTTCAACAAAGATACCAAAATTATTAGCAAATGGAATAAGAGAATCAAGAACTTCAATAGCCATATGAATTCACAGACGCAAAAACACGTATAACTACGTCGATTTTCTTCAACATAAACACTGATTAATATAAATCCTGGAAAAAGCAAACCCAAAAATTATCTATTGAAGTGAAAATATGATTACTGTATACATAAAAAGATTAAATAAGGCATTATTAAAATTTTCCATCAACTATAAAAACCGAAATCAGAGTAACTGATATCACGAAACAGTTGTGAAATGGCCCACTCAAAAAGTACTCATCGTTTCGTTAAACGGATTTTCAAGTCGATCGTTTAAAACAGGAGAGCTACACAAAACGCCAAATAACCATTTATTACGTAATCTGAAGAGGGGGGGGGGGGTTTACATCGTATCAAAAACCATTTCATGTAAGAAAAATCTGAACCATTTCAGTGTCGATGGTTAGGTTCCATGAATAATTCACAGGGACTTCGAACTAAGTCAGCAATGGTGTGGAAAAAAAATAGTATGCAACACAATGCATCCGGCATAAACAAAGTGCAAACAAAGCTCTTTTGTTATGCAACATACAAGCACAAGCTTTCAACATCCGGTATGGAAGCACACGTTTACAACCCGAGCAGAACGGCAGTAAAGACCAAATTTTATATTTTTGTCTGTACCCCAACCCACCCAAACCACCCCCCCAAAAAAAACAGTACTTTGTGATGTATTTATATGTATAAAAATAGCCATGTGTTGAAGCGTTAGGGTCATGTTGTAAATAATTACGATATAAAAAATAAAGATATAGACATACATAAACACACACATATAAAGTGTATAGTATATATATATATATATATATATATATATATATATATATATATATATATTATATACATACATACATACACACACATATATATATATGTATATATATATATATATATATATATATATATATATATGTGTGTGTGTGTGTGTGTGTGTGTATGAAGACACTATGGTTCGATTAATTTGATTTGAACCCATTGTTGTGATCTCTTTCATCATGTACTGTATAATCTATCCACTAACACATACATTTATACATAGTAAGTATATGAACATGCTTATGATTTCTATAAGAGCAAAAGAATAACGGTGGCACGGCAACAAGAAAACAGACAGAGAGAGAGAGAGAGAGAGAGAGAGAGAGAGAGAGAGAGAGAGAGAGAGAGAGAGAGAGAGAGAGGTAATAGTTCTCACATGTTATTTGGTTCCAAATGTGTACCTCAAGTATGAGTAGAATGAGAGACCATAATAATTTTCTGTGTATTTGTGTATGTGCGTGGAACTGTAATTGTACGTTATTATAAATTAGGCGTCAATTCTTCCATCTGGCAATCAGTCTTCATATTTAAATCATTGATAATTTGGAAAAATGGAAATTGGAATATATCTATTAAGAAAAATCAATACAAAAACCAAATTTGCTATGATTTGCGATGATTCGACGTTTTAAAGAAACCTGACGAAACCTGACTTAAGATCTGCAAAACATTGTGAAATTTCATGATTTATTTCGTTCCTGCTTTGATCAGGAGAATGATTTCCTCCGCCAATAAATTTGGAAGGAGGATATGTTTTACAACCTGTTTGTGTGTCTGTTTGTGTGTGTGTTTGTTTGTGAGCAGCTTCCTGGCCACGATTTTAATCGTAGAGTTATGAAACTTGCAGGGATTAACTTTATGTGAAAAGCTGGAAATAATTAAATTTTGGAAGGTCAAGGTCAAAGGTCATGGTCACGCTCAAGCAAAATGTCCAATTCAGGCAATGAGCCATATGTTTTCTCCTCGTTGTCAGATTTCAAACATGGTTCATATTTGAGTGTATGAAAATCCACGTCAATTCATGCATGTTAAGGTCAGAGGTCAAGGTCGAGCAGAAGGTCGAGAAATAAGCTGCCGCGGCGGAGTTCTGCGCTCTACTGAGTGCCCCTCTAGTTATTCCTATAACATGTTAGAATAGTGTTAATGATAAGTACCCGCGCGTTCAAAAATCAGTGCCACATGCGTAAAAGATTTTATAATTAATTCGCATACGGTTAATGTGAAAACTATTAATAAAATTTGCCCACACTTACACAGCAAACAAACGCACACACACCCAAAAGTCAAAGACAACCGAAGAGAGAGAGAGAGAGAGAGAGAGAGAGAGAGAGAGAGAGAGAGAGAGAGAGAGACCATTTCTGTTTTTTAATTCCAACGCTTTGACCTCAAAAAATCTTCTCTAGGGAGACTCTAATCCTACATTTCTGAGCAAAATATGGTTCCTTGGTCTTCAGGGAATTTTTTTTTCTATATATAAGTTAAGAGGTCAGGGGTGACTGTCCTGACCTTTGGAAAAGAAATATATATGGAAAAGTTCGCACACAGGACTTATTTGATTATTATGAGAATTTTGAATGATACGAATAAGCAGAAAAAAAAGATTCGATATAACAATTCTAAAAAATTCAAATGTATTTTAGTTGGTTTACTATTACGGGCAAGATGATTGCTGCAGAGTGAAAAAAAAATTAAATAAGAGATTTATCTATTAATATAAAAAAAGCACATTGAGATAAACTTTTTGAGAATGGCGTATTAATATATATTTCATCATAACATGACATTAAATAGACAATATCGTGATGAAATTAATTTATCTCAATGTTTACTAATAAAATAGCTAATACGTTAGTAAAAATTATTATAACGGAAAAACCAGATTACATATCTGTTTTCCCCATGGCACTTTGATTGAGCCTCCTAGTTGGCAATTCTACAGCACCGCGTTCGAGTCTTGGAATAAATTGGTTCGTACATAAATATTGAAAATGCCTCTAATTATGGGCTTCACACCAACTGGCTAAGCAATTTCACACTGGCCGTATGGCTGCGAAAACTGCGGACGCAAGTACGGGGTTGTCCGTAAAAAAATATAAAAACAAAAATACAAACAATCTGGCGGAATCATGGTGATTTCACTGAAGAATAGTTCGAAGGGTAACGGAAAGTTGGCGTACCGGTGACGCGCTGGCAATGTACTACGCCTACGTATAAGCTCGTATAGCCGTAAGGCTGTGTACTGGTATTGTTCGTCTGCGGAAGCATTGCGGATAGATGACGTACACTACGTGTGGTCAGCGTGGAGTTTCGCATGGTGTGTATGATGGCGTACCGCTGTGGATAGACAACGGACTGTCAGCGGATAAATTGCAAAATTTCACTGCAGATAACACCTAGCTATTACGTAGAGTCTTTTATGACTCCAAAATCGTATAAAAAGTCTTGCTGAATATAAAAACTCATCATTTGGACTTCTACCATTACACCTTACACATTAAAACTGATGCAGTGCATGATGGACAAAGATCTACGGATACGGGTATGTTACATCTGCTGCGCATTTATGCTCTTATTGCAGCTTCTCTCCTAGACTCTGATGATGATAAGAAGAAAGAGAAGATCCTCCCCACCCCCCCACCCCCCCAAAAAAAATTAACAACAGAAGATGTTGGGTAATTACATTTATTATTCATGACTTTACTTTTATGTATCTTCCTAAACTTATGTTTTCAAACATATCTTTCCAAGTGAAACTTCGGCTGGAGCGGAGACCTATGATCTCATACATTTCGGATGAGTACATATAATTTCGGACTGATTACGCACGATTTTGGACTGACTACGTACCAGACGGTTTGAGCCAGTTCGCAGCAAAAAATGACACATGCTTAATTTTTCAGAAATCGACTTTGGACAGCCTTGAAAAGGCCCGCACGACCAAGTAAAGCTATGTACTCCATAAAAATACGTAGCGTCTCGGAGTACAGTCTGGGTGGCCACGGACAGCTAAACTTTCCCGTCCGAGCATGTGTGAGGTTGTACGAAATCTGCTGTGAAACCCCTATTAGATACTCAGTTGTCAGCTGATGGTTGTGGGTCGCAGTTAGAGTTGAGAGAAAAAAAGAAAACCTGATGGGAGTGTTTGTCTCCGTCATCACACTACTAAAATTTTATCAAAACAGGAAGGACTCGCTGAGGAAATTTTCATCCCACAGGGGAATGAAAACATTCAAGAGAAATTGAAATAAAATATTCCCTGTATCTCTTTTCTTTTCTCATATTAATAGTATCTAAACTAGATAAGATTATTCAAGTTTCCGTTACATTGGAACTTTCATTACATAGTTCAGTCTTTAAAGAGTTCCATGATACCCTGACTAACATAAATTCTATTAGGCTCTGCAATATAAAAATTTTCATCAATCTTTGCACAGAACAGTTTTATAGGCCCTTGCAATGCAAAAAGTCCAGCAGGAAACCACATCGTATGGAATTAAATAGGTCCTTAATTCACCGGGCACATTTTGGCGTTCAATGAGTTTCGGCGACCCTTGTAATACAAAGAATTCCATCAGTTGTGGTTTTCATAACTCCATTGACTATGGCATTTGAGTTCAATCACTACTTGCATTACATTTAGTTCCATCTTTCCTTAATAGAAAGTAAGTTCCCTTGGCCTTTGTAATATAAAGAGGTTTATAGGCCTTAAATTACAAAATTTATTTCTGGCCTTGCATTAAAGAAAGTTCCGTGAGTCTCTGATCAACATAATTCCAAAAGCTGTTGCATTAGAGTTCCATTTCATCTTACTTCTTCTTCTTTTTCTTTTCCCACTTCTATGTGGGGTCGATGTTTCTGGTCAGCTTTCTCCATCTACCTCTGTCCCACACCTCATCAATGGTTAATCCCTTTAATCGAAGGTCATCCTTAATACAGTTCATCCACCTTCGCTTTGGTCTCCCTCAACTTCTCGTTCCATAAATACTTCAGAATAAATGGAACACACTGATGAAAGTGTGGAAAATGAATAAATTAGAAGAATGTGGAGAATTAGAAAAAAATAAAAGAGGAAGAACAGTTCCACTTCATCTTGCGTTTCAGAAATTTCATCAGACATTGCATAATCAAAAGTTCCACCGGCTCTTGCTTTAAAGGCAATTATATTAGCCCAAGCAACACACTGAGATCCATCAGACTTTGCATTACAAAGAATTCTACCCACCCTTACATTATAAAGAGCTACGCAAATATTTGCAATACAAAGAATTACACCTGCACTGCATTATGAGTAGTTTATTTGTAACAGAACTTCAGTGAGTTCCAGAGACAACTTGAGCCTTAAGAATTCCATATTGTCTTATAGCATAGAAGGAAAATTGGATCACACTTTGTATTACAGAGACCTATCGGTCCTTGCATTAAGGTGAGTTCCATTGGTTCTTGCTTGACAGGGAATTTGATCAGCTCTTGTTTTAAAGTCACTCTTTAGTTATTCAAGTAAAGAATTTCCGATTCTTGCACCACAAACCTTTTGCACAGCACAAAGAATTTTAACCCAGTATTTATGATCCCTCTAGCTAATGCACTGAACATCAATTGGTTTTAGAATTAAAATGAGGTTTGTGGCCTTTATTACCTGGCATTTCATCAGATATTGATTTAGACTTCCACTGGCTGTTGAAATAAAACACAACTGTCCCTTGAATTGCAATATTTTCAATTTCTCTAGTATTATAGGGAATTCCATCTTTTTTATTTTATTCACATGTCTATTCCATGGTACAATAGACTGTTCTTGGCAACTGCATTAGAGTTCAATTGTACCTTGATTTACATGGATCCTTTAGCTTTAGCAAAAAAGAGCTACTGGCCCTTCCATCACAAAGAATTCCATTATCTCTCAGCATAAAATGTTCCACTTTTCTACGCGTTACAAAAGAGGTGTCCTTTGCATTGCAGGGAATTCCATCAAGCCTAGATTTATCGAGCTACATCGTCTGATATATTAAAGTTCCACTGACCATTAAATACAATAGACTTCATCAGATTACACAATACAGGGGGAATGATTGACACTTGGTATAGAGAGATCCTCTGGCTGTTGCACAAAAATTATACATTTTCCTAAAATATAGCGGATTTTATTAGCTCTTGCATTACAAAGAATTCTATTAGCCCTTGCAATATAAAAGTTTACATCAGTCACTACATGACAAAATTTCATCAATACTATACTCGTAATACTAAGTATGCAGTTAATTCTTCATCGCAAGGCTTATATATACTAAACAGTATTCTAGAAGTTTTATTTCAGCTATGACAAACTTTTGAAATGATCAGGAAGATCAGGCAATTGAATCGGTGGAATTTAAAATGTTCAACCTTGCAGAGAATATTTTAATATTGAAGAGGCTGATATATGTCTCTTATTATAGTTTATATGTGAAAGATCTGTTTTAATGTTGTTACAGTTCTTAAAGTATTCTGTTTTAATCGTTCATTACTTCTTTTGTAGTTTATTTATTTCCTCATTCGATTTACTTACTGGGCTATTTTCCCCGTTGGATCCCTTGGGTTGTAGCTTAATTAGTAATAGTAGTAATAATACAAGAAGGTTTATCGACCCTTGAAATACATTAGCACTGGCTTCTCTACAAAGCATCGAGCTTTCATTACTGGGAGCTCAATCAGTTCTAGATTTATAAAGTTCCACTACCTATTGAACTACAATCATATAGTAACTTACATCCCAACAAGTTCCATTGACTCTTGTATTATAGGGTATTCGATAATCCCTCGATTTACAATGGCAGAATGAAGAGTTCCAGTAGCTATTACATTACACGATTTCCTTCTACCATTACTTTACAAAAAGGTTCACTATTTCTTTCTTTAAAAAATGTTACCAAGGCACTTGATATAAAAATAAAAAGGCTAAAGACTTTCGTTGGTCCTTGCGTTACGATAGGTTTCAGTGGTCATTCCAAAAAAGAGTGTTTCATCAGCTCTCTATTTGCAGAGAGCCCATAGCTGTTTACTTTACAATTCCACTGACCCCCGTAATAAAAGTTCATAAACCTTTGCACCGAAGCACGTTCTCTCCCCCCTTTTTGCATTACAAAAGCATTTCAATTGATGTTTACTTACAGAGTTCCATCAACCAATTTATGATTAGGAGTTGGAAAAACAATGCTCGGGAAAGTTCTTTACCTGTAATTGTTCTAAAATCATATATTACGAAATAGCAATTATTTGTAATGGCTACTTATAGCTATCGGAATGTAATGGAAGTATTTATGGATATATAAAGCGCTCATGTCAAAGAAGGTTTTATTCTAAATGATTAATTTGTTTTGAGTTGCCTCCTTTCCAAGAAAAATGGGATTCCCACAAAATGAGATGCGAAACCTCTTGCTCTAATCATATGGATTTTTTTTAATAACAACCAAGAAAGTAAGGACGAGGATTTATTGGAAATATCAGAGATATGCAAATATATGTAAATGTCATTCAGCAGCAGTTGATGATGATATAAGAAAACTTTCAGTGGAACATAATCAACCGGGAAATCTTATAAACTTTAACACTTTAAAAAAAAAAAACCAAGAATAATGAAAATAATACTTAGGATTTTCCAAATCATACTGTTTATATATTATTTTAACTGACGAATACGTTATTCAGTCGTTAACCGATAATGACTAAGATTTATTGAGAATATCAGTATTTTGCAAAACAGTTCGTAAATAGTAGCAGTTGATAGTTGAATATAATCATACAAATGATACAAACTTTGAAGTATGCCAATTCTTTTTAGAGTCGAAACAGAGGCAAAAATCAAATAATTTTCCTAATATTAAATCTAGCTCAACTGCTGATTAACATCTTTAACTGTTTTTTCTGTAGGGTACCTATACAGTAGCTTAGCTGTGTTCATTCACATGAATAACTTAGTCATTTGTGAAGGTTATCCTAGGAAAAACATATGTCGAATATTTCTTTTTTAATTTATGCTTGAAGCTTGAGAAGTAGAGGATGATACACTGATGTTCCCTATCTCAAAGTAACTTAATAGCTCCATAGGGTGGATAAGGTTAGTTCACCCCCCTAGCTTGAGGATACACTTGGGAACACTATTCTCTCTTACTTCTCTTCCTCTTTTTTTTTCTAATATGGAAGATCTATTTTAATGTTGTTACTGTTCTTAAACAGTCTTATCTCATTTTTTCATTACTTCTCTTGTAGTTTATTTATTTCCTTGTTTCCTTCCCCACTGGGCGTTTTTCCCTTTTGGAGCCCTTGGGCTTATGGCATCTAGTTTTACCAACTAGCTTGGCTAATAATAATAATATTGCTTGAGGAGACGCTCGGGAACACTATTCTATCTTATTCCTCTTCCAATTGTTTTTTTTTTAAATTTCATATATGGAAGATCTATTTTAATGTTGTTATATTCTTGATTTAATTGTTCATTACATTCTCTTGTAGTTTATTTATTTCCTTATTTTCTTCCCTCACTGGGCGGTTTTCCCTTTTGGAACCATTGAGCTTATAGCCTCCTGTTTTTCCAACTAGGGTTGTAGCTTAGAT
>NC_090740.1:135740408-135742908 GCF_036898095.1 Palaemon carinicauda | reverse complement strand
CTCGAAAGACCAAATTTAAAGATATTATCGAAGATATTAATTGATAATACATTCATAGTGAGACAAAGTTTTGCGAGAATTTTTAGCTTTTCCATTTCATTTATAAATCCTGCTTCGTTGCTGGAGACTTCCTCTAAAGGTCAAGGTTGAAATACTATTTACATATGCGTGTGTTTGAGTGTGAGTAAGTGTGATTATGTATGTGAGTTAATAAAGATAAAGACGTAAGTACTTCACATGATCAACGAACAAATTTCCTTTGAAAATAAGGGCCGTATATATTAACAGGCGGTCTCTGCATAGCTGCCTGAAAGACACGTCGAAAAAGACCCAAATCCTTGTGAAAAGGGGATCAACTACCAAATTACATGTCGAAAACGACTGCTGTTATGTCTTCAAGACAAGACAGAAATTTGTGGGAGGAGTCGAGTAACCACCGACGTGTCATTCAGTGTAAAGAGATTTCAGCCCGTAGGTCTGACAACCTCAAAGGATTTACTTTATATTTATTGCGTTAAAAATTTATTGATCATGGAAGTCAAATAGAACAAGAGAGAGTTGGTGCGGGATTTCATTGAACTATTCAGGATCTACCCCTCTCTTTTTGGTAGGTCAAATCAATTGACAACTGCACAACATCCTAAAGAACAAGAAACATGAGGCTTTTTTGCAAATCTAAAAAATTTTGACAGCAATTCACCGAGAGAAACTATTCCCAGAAAAATTAAAAATTTACTTTCTTTTCATGGAGAGCTTGATAAAGTTCAGTCTTCCAAAACTTCAGGAATATCGTCAGAAGATACTTATGAAACAAAGCTTTGGTATTTGGATAACAAGATGCTTTTACGTTATCAAGAAGTGTCAAGGCCTAGCACTTCATCCATAGCAGATTATGTATGACAGGTAAAAGAAAATAAACGCTGCAATGTCTATACAATCAACTTATGAGAATGTAAATTCTCTCTCTCTCTCTCTCTCTCTCTCTCTCTCTCTCTCTCTCTCTCTCTCTCTCTCTCTCTCTCTCCTGTCCTTTCGGTCCTCAGTCTACTTTCTTTAATCTGTTTAAAACAGTCTTCTATTTCCGAGCCATCATAGTCTTTATGTTCAACCTCTCATCATACTCCAACCAATATTACAGAGAATAGTATCCTTAAAGACTAGTGCTTATGAATTATTGTTCTCTTTACACAATGATAGTAATAATAACAACTTATAATTATAGCAATCTCTCCCTAAAAAAATCTTAATGAACATAGGAATGATTTATTACAATCATAAAACACGGAAGAGAAGAAAAAATAAATTTCTATGACTTTAATCAGTAATGCGTTATAAAAGTACGTTAGGTGATGTGAATTTCAATAAAGATAAAAAGTGGAAAAAAAAGATAATTGCACATATAATATACACTATATTAGATTCAGATGGTTTGAGAGGGAAGTTGTAAGGAAAGAAATTATCTTCATATATTTGTATTGTGTACTAGATATATGGAACCTTGATGTATGTCTACTGTAGGCTCCAGAGCCCTTAAATATGCGACCCCAAGACTATATAATAAGCTCCCACGAATCATTCGAATGATTGAAGACATTAAGGCTTTCAAGAGGAAACTGAAGACTTTCTTATTTGATGAGTCTTTTGACAGTGACGATTGAACAATAAATGAAGAATATGAGACATGAAACGTTAAATACTCTGGACGAATAAGGTAAAACGACAGTGGAGGTCCTGTAGAGAGTGGGGTTCCCCTGCTGTATGGGACCGGAAAAGCAGCCATCAAAGTAAAGTAAAGCAAAGAAAAGTAAATTCTATCAGTTGGTGATCCATGGCAATGAGCTACGATGTTTAAACTATACTGTCATGAGAGGGACTGAGATATCTTGGTTAGAATCCACATTCTGTCTGAATAATGTAAATGCAAAACAGGCTAACGATAGCCAACATGTCTGTCAGGCATGTCTGTTAATGTAAAAGGCCCTTTAGAGAACATTGCTAACAAATACAAAAGGGGTGAAAAACGACTTTTATGATGAAATCTATCTTCGAGCAGTTTACCGTTAATCAAACTCGAGCACTTTTACTCATAAACTCAGCCCAAGGCCATATAGAAAAAAGAAGGGGAGACGCTTTAAAAAATATATTGATAAATGGAATATACCACGGGAACTATAAGCTCTTATTGATAGATAGCTTTGGTTATTTTCATCTAAAATAACCGTGGCATGGAGAGAAAAAAAAATATATGACAACAAATCTTGAAAATTTAAAAGTTTTGGTCACACGGAAGCTCTTAAGCTTCTCTGGACAGGGGAAATTCCTTTCCAAATTAGGGTCCTGTGTGGTTACTGCGTTCGTAATCTTTGATGGTGGCTTTATTTATAAATTTCGATTTCAATTTTTTTTTATCTGGTTTGATATATGGGATAATATCTCTTAATTGTAAAGCCTAAATAGGTGACCCTAGCGTTTTGCATATGCTAAGTAACAAGAATGTAAA
>NC_090740.1:135727908-135730408 GCF_036898095.1 Palaemon carinicauda | reverse complement strand
ATCTTTAGGGATCCATTATGTTATTCTTTATATCCATTCATTATCTGTCATTCCCATCATATGTTCTAGCCCATGTCCACATATATATATATATATATATATATATATATATATATATATATATATATATATACTATATATAAACTACATATATATGTATATATAATAATAATAATAATAATAATAATAATAATAATAATAATAATAATAATAATAATAATAATTTCATTCTCATTAACTGAAAAACAGAGTAAATTCACACCTGAGCACAGAAAAAAAAGAAAAAAAAAATTTCCCTTATATTTAGAGGTCACAAGAATATAGATGGAACCCTGATAAAAAATACAAATCGACTTTTCTTTTTGACGTCCAACGTGTTCTAAGGGCATTGTAATAGGACTTCCTAGAAGTCCTTTGGGTAAAAATGGGGTGGGACGTCCTTTCATGAAAAATACAATTCCATTAGAGTATATGCAACATATGGAAATGTTTTTACACAAGACTATTTCGTCTGTTGGTTATAAAATGTTCAGCAATCTTATTAATAATCAATTTCTATCTCAATACATAATATATACACACATATATATAGTATATATATACATACATATATATATATATATATATATATATATATATATATTATATAACATACGTACATACATTATACATACTCACAAAACTTATATATATACACACAAACACACACACACACATATATATATATATATATATATATATATATATACACACACACGAATGTTGATAACAATCTCGACAGCTGACACGTGCTAAGCATGAAACAAGTATGAAAAAAAAAGGATAAAGAACAAAAGACTTGATTTGAATTAGTATTTTTGTCATTGACATTGTCAGTCATCACAGTTAAAGATTCCCTTTCACCCCGAAAAGTACGTGCCGGTACGTTCTTGCAAAACACTGTTAATTACATGTTTTAACATATTTTTTATCATTCTATGAGAAATTTCAGGCATTTTCCAAAAGAATGAGACCAACCTGACCTCTCAAAGACAAAAATTAAGCCTGTTAGAGCAATTCAAAAAAAATATATAGCAAAATGTTCTCGAAATTTTACCTTATGGTGGGGGTAAAAGGGTTAACAACACAGATGCAGCGTATTCATACAGAAAACGGGATCCCTTATTAAGTTAGCCTTTGGGTGAACTCAGATAAGTCGGATTCAAGAACTGAGAAAAATTAAAGGTCAATGAAAAACAGACCTTTCATACAGGCAATACTCGTAGTCTGAAAAAAAAAAATTCGTTGGTTAAAGTCATTAAGATAGATTACAGTGTCAGCCTTCGACCAGTTAAGCCATTGGATTGAGTGAAGCCAATGGGCCACCCAAGGTGTTAATAGTATAATCTTTTGCTACAGCATTCGTGGAGATATGAATATTTGTTTGATCGACATAAAATCAATCTATTTCTCAACGGTATCTTCATTTCGACAGGTGTTTCTCAATAACATGTCGCTCAAATTCCAGTTATATCTAAACACTACCATTATATTTATATTCAGATAACCTTCATAAAAAAGAAGACAGAGCATGTTCATTACCTTATACGTTTTCTATAACGTACAGTTCTGAAAAGTTTAATAAAATTTAATATATTTTTCGCTAGAAAACTATGAAACGACATATTTCGGGTGAAGAAGAGAATATTACATTTTCTCTTGTACCACCATATGTTACGAGAAAAGGTTTTACGTATGTATGTATATATATATATATATATATATATATATATATATATATATATATATATATATATATTAGCATCAGTACTAAATTTCTAAGGAATAGGTCGCAAAGAGTTGTTGATCATAGGCCTCACATCAATTATAGGAGGAGATATCTGGTGTTCCTCAGGGTAGTGTTTTTATACCATTTCTTCTCATACTATTTACATATGATATTTGGTTTAGTCTAAAAACAAAGTCGTTCTATATGCAGATGATGCTATTCTCTTTACATCAAAACCATCTACAGAATGCAGATCTGGGGTTGCTGAATCCTTTAATAGGTATTCTAGCTAAAATTGTTATATGGGGCAAATTAGGGGGCGTGAAGTTGAATCCTAACAAAACTCGAGGTATGATTGTAATATGGTCAAGGAGAGTAGCTCCACAGCATCAGGATCTCTGCATTAATAATGTTTCTTTAACTCTGTATGGCTCTTAAAATCTCAGGTATGATTCTTTATATGAAATTTACTTTTAAGCAACACATCAGGTCTCTCTCTTCTTTAATTGCACAAAAAATTGGCTTACTGAGAAAATCTTGTGAGATTTTCGGTAATCAATCTATTCTGAAGAAGTATTTTAATTCTTTCATTCTACCTTCTTTCGAGTATTGTTCTCCTGTTTGGTCTTCAGCAGCTGAATCTCATTTTTATTTGTTAGACAGTAACATGCGATATATTGATTTTCTTATTCCTGATCTAGATATTAGTTTCTGTCTCAGTCGTTCCTGAGG
>NC_090740.1:135710408-135722908 GCF_036898095.1 Palaemon carinicauda | reverse complement strand
ATCAGTTCCCCCCCCCCCCCGGGACCCAAGACCATCATGGCGCCGGCAACCGCTTGGAACCCAGACTGTCCGTCTGGAGAAGAGATTCCAGCTTTCAACTTCCGCTGATTTTTATCTTGAGAGGCGTTTCTTCTGTTTTAGCAGCAAGCTCGGAATGGCGGTAAACGAGAGTTCAGCTGACGTCCGCGTGATTACGGCAACTAAAGGGGTTTCATCTTTTACGGCCGTCTACCAAATGAGCTACGTTATGCAGTTTGAAAGATTTATTTAGTTTTGTGATAAGGAGCCCTCTTTGGATGAATTCTATAGATTAATCTTTTCTTCTTCACTGTTTACATTTGACCGATCTATTCTAAAGTTGTTAATGATCTTAAGATATTCTATATCTTTTAATATTACTTCACGTATTTAGTTTATTTATTTTCTTTCCTCACTGTGCTATTTTTCTTTTCAGGCCCCTTGGCTTTGTAGCATCCTGCTTTTCCAGTTAAGGATGAATTCTATAGATTACTTTTTTTTCTTCTTTATTTTTTACATTTGACTGATCTATTCTAAAGTTGTTAATGATCTTAAGATATTCTATATCTGTTAATATTACTTCATGAATTCAGTTTATCTATTTTCTTTCCTCACTGGGTTACTTCTTATTTTTAGACCCCTTGGGTTTGTAGCATCCTGCTTTTCCAGTTAAGGATGTAGCTTGGCCAATAATGATAATAATAATAAAAATAATGATAATAATAATAATAATTATAACAACAACAACAACAATAATAATAATAATAATAATAATAATAATAATAATAATAATAATAGTAATAATAATAATAATGATGATGATGATGAAAACTAAATCTTTACAAACATTTAAGTTTCTATCAATTTCCTTATTCTTATGCAGATGGCAGTGTGTTTAGACATGCAGCAGCTAGTTTAAATCTGCAAAACAATTTCACAGCTTTTCGGATCCACAAACAAAGATTTATACAGAAGATAATAGAAAGACTTTGAAGAATATTAAACATCCTTTCTGAAAGAATGATGTTAAACGTAAAACTTGCAGCGGTCACTGAATGGAGTTGTATCTTGGCATCCATTCAGGAATTGCAAATTATAAAACATCAGAAGAAAATAACAATTAATTAAAGAAGATTATTTACCAGATTACATTAATGACTATCCCTATAGGCTAGTCCATTTCTTTTAGCGATGCATATTTGCACCGACTCGCGGCGGTGCCCTTTTAGCTCGGAAAATTTTCCTGATCGCTGATTGGTTAGAATTATCTTGTACAGCCAATCAGCGATCCGGAAACTTTTCCGAGCTAAAAGGGCACCGCTGCGAGTCGGTGCATATATGCATCGCTAAAAGAAATGGACTATAGTTTGAGTTACTTCCTTGGACTTTTGTATACCCTTGCAACAGTGTTTAATTGTTCTTATTTATTATTAACATACAAGGAACTCCCCGACATTTTCCATGTTCCTTGATCAATGAGTAAATATGCTTAACGATTGGTCACGAAACGGTCGGCGTCTCCCTCCATACCAAAGGCTTGCATCATCTCGGCTAGAAAATGTGTATAGTCATAATACCTAAAAGTAACTTGATAGTCAACTAGACCATAGCGCAATTTCTTTCTTCCATCCATTAACAATCTTGATTTAAACTGGCCTGCTCGACTGTGCAACCTCAGCAGATAAATATTGCAAAAGAAAATATTTCTTATATATTAAAACCAGAAATATTAATTTATCACGGTGTTAGATTTTGTGTTAGACGGCTTCAGAGAGATGTTTTATGTGTGTGTGTATATATATATATATATATATATATATATATATATATATATATATATATATAAATATATATATATATATATATATATATATATACATATATAAATATATATATATATATATATATATATATATATATATATATATCTATATATATACAAATGTGTGTGTGCGTGTGTGATCAGCGCCTGTTTGCGCTCACCTACACTAATTAAAGAGGAGCAGTCTTAGGAAAGAAGTGTGGATGATTTGAGCCTTCTGGAAGTGTTGTAAATGTTGTAAAGGCTGTGCAGTGAGAGCATGTGATTTTGTAGCCATTTCTTTTAGCTTTCTGGAAGCGTTATAAACATTATATAGGCTGTCTGAGGGAAGAACTGCCACTGATTTGAACTTCTGGAAGTATTGTAAACTTTGTAAAGGGTGTGGAGTGAGTACTGGTTTCATATATTAATGGAAGATTTCCAACCTTCCACGACATTGGGTCTATTTTCTTTTTTTTTTTTGCTACAGCAGAAGACTAATTGCTCAAGTGCGCCCAAGTATCGGCAAAGGCATGAGCGTAATTACATGGCGACCTAGTCACGATTTCTTCAAAATCGTTGCAATATTTGGCACTTGAACTATAAAAAAAATGTGATCTTCAAGTGTTTCCAAAACAATGGAAGCATCTCTCCCTCTTAATGCAATTGACATATACTTAGTTTCATCATTCGGTTGCAAAATGGTCTATACATGGGGAAGTAGTTTTGCATCCAACATATTCTTCTTTCCTCTGGATTCAAGAACATCTGGTTCCATTTGTGGCGCTCCGATGATCTCGACGTTTCACCTAACCCCTGACACTGGTTAAGAGACATATAACCTTTTTTCTCAAACCTAACTAAGCAATTGTGCACATCTATTCTTAAGGACCAATAATATTTTCTTAATTCTTTAACCTTCTCTGATATCACAATTATAATTATCTCGTCAATATAATTCAATATAATTTGTCTGGACATATCTCTCTTTCTCTCTCTCAATGGAAGATGTCAAAAAAGATATCCAAAAGAGATCAAAGAACTAGAAGAAGAGATAATTTCCACACTTTAACAAAACGCTTCGAAAGACAGCCAACGAAAGAAAGGCACCACTAGGATGGATACTAGGTAATGTTCCTCCAATCTACAAGAGAGGACCAAATCATCTCGTAATTACAGATCTGTATGTCTAACCTCAGTGCCTTGCAACATTTTTGAATTCATTATAATAGATTCAATAGTAAAACATGTAGAGGAAATGATTTTTATAAAAGACAGCCAACATGGTTTTAGACAAAAGAGTTCCTCTGTGACAAATCAGGTGGAATTTTTTCCACAATATTTTAGCATTTACAACAAAAGCAGGTCAGTAGACACCATATACCTAGACTTCCAAAAGGTCTTTGACAAAGTCCCTCATAAAAAAATAATTGTTAAAATTAGAGCACTAGACATCATTGATGAGCCAGCGGCTGAAAAACAGATAACAGAGAGTTGTAATCATTGGAGAAGTCTCAGATTAGGTAGCTGTTACAAGCGGAGTACCCAAGGATCCATCCTTAACTGGAGTACTTCAAGGATCCGTTCTTAGCTGGAGTACCCCAAGGATCCATCCTTAACTGGAATACCTCAAGGATCCGTTCTTAGCTGGAGTACCCCAAGGATCCATCTTTAGCCTATTACTATTTCTGATTTACATTAACGACATAGATTTAGGATTAACTAGTAGCATAGCCAAATTTGCCAACGATACTAAACTAGGCCTACACGCTGCAAGCTCAGAAGACATAGAAGCCTTGAGAGAGAATCTAATTAAGTTGGGAGAATGGTCCAGAAAATGGTAAATGCCATTCAACAGTGAAAGTTATGCACATAGGTAAAAATAACTCACAAACAGATTACTCGCTGCTGGGTAATGAAATACAAAGTTTAGACCAGGAGGAAGATCTCGGCATTATTATTAGCAAATATTTGAAGTTCACCAAACAGCACAAAATTAATGTTACATAAAAGAGACGTTTCAATACAGTAACATTGTACTGCAGCTGTACACTTCACTAGTAAGACCACTTCTAGAATATGGAGTCCAATTCTACGCTCCAAGTATTCAGAAGAATCTAGAAAGACTGGAGGCCGTACAAGCTAAGGCCGTTTTTCTTTTTCAAACACTAAGACAATATGAATATAAAGGGAGAATGGAAAGTTTGAACTATGTTTATCAACAAATTCGACGACTAAGGTGAAAACGAATAGAGTGTTTCAAAATTGTTAAATTAATAACAAATCGAGACTATAACAACCTTTTCATGCTTAGCACAAATCAGTCCAGAGGTAGCGGATATAAAATGGAATTGAAAAGACACAACGCCAGTCAATGTGATAATTTCTTTACATACAAAATACCAAATACACGAAACCGACTTCCAGCGGATGTAGAAAACACTAACATGGTAAACGAATTCAAGAATAAGTTAGTCATGATCATAAAAACTCTATAAACGTTTAATCTAATTCACTATACTCAAGAGCAAATGGAATGTCTGCGGATGGACTAAAAAGTTTTTGAGACATCCAAAATCCTTGTAACTCTCTCTCTCTCTCTCTCTCTCTCTCTCTCTCTCTCTCTCTCTCTCTCTCTCTCTCTCTCTCTCATCTGACACTGTCTTCCTTGCAATCTTTTAATCAACATCATTCACCTATGTGTATGTATACACACATATCTAAATATATATATATATATATATATATATATATATAAATATATATATATATATATATAAATATATATATATATATATATATATATATATATATATATATATACATACATACATACATACATATATATATATATATATATATATATATATATATATATATATATATATATATATATATATATGAGATCTCTCTATAAGTAACACTCGTGATTTTCATGTATTCACGTATCACATTTAACCATGATTGCATTCAGCAACCAATGTTGCAAACGTTCAAGCTGTCTAACGTCAGAGGTTTTGGAATGAAGAAATACCAATTAAGTATTCCAAGAAGTTGGCTGGTTTTTCTTTACAGACTTACGGAGTGCGAAAAACGCAATTTGCCTTTTTTTTTTTTTCACAGCAATTGTGAGTAATGTTTCCATTATCTTACTTTTTAAATGAGAATCAAACATTTAAACCTTTTTAATACATTTTTACAGAGATATTAATGTGTATTTTCTCCCATAATAATAATAATAATAATAATAATAATAATAATAATAATAATAATAATAATAATAATAACCTAAAGACAAAAACGAAGCCAGAGCGAATTCGGAATGCCTCCCATCACAAACATAGTCTTCAACTCCCATATGTCCATAACTTTGGCATAAATTGTTATTTTTCCACAAGGTAATTGGTCAAAAACTAGCCTGAATATCTTTTAAAATTGTAAATATCTAAAGTGATGAATTCTTTAAAATTGAAAATGATCTACGAGAAGATATTTTAAAACAAAGGGCATACAATAAGAAGGATATGTCTGGTTGAAGAGAGAGAGAGAGAGAGAGAGAGAGAGAGAGAGAGAGAGAGAGAGAGAGAGAGAGAGAGAGAGAGAGAGAGAGAAAGCCTCTGTTGGATCAAAATTGAATATCCAACGGAAGTGAATAGCATTAAAGGGATTGACTTGCTTACTCTGACTGTCTTCAAGACTTAAAAGGACTTAAAGGATTTCATAGATCAATAAAGTCCCTACAGGGGTTATACGAGGAGGGAGGGGAAAAGGAGTGCTTACATAAGAGATGGGAAGAGGTGAGAGGATGTGTGGAATTTGGACGGTTCGCATTTGTAGTTACTCTGTTCCATTAGACAAAGAATCAAGAGACGAAGACGAATTTACACCAGGGGGCGATGATGTATTAACTATTTTGTAGAAAGTCTTGCAATTCTTTTTTTTTTTTGGGGGGGGGGGTTGTTTCCTTCTTACAAATGTCGAAATAAGCAGTGTTATTGGTCATGGTGAATGATGAGTGTAATTATAGAAAGAAAGAAAAAAAATATTACAAAAATATGGAATAAAAAGGGACTTTTGACAATAGCTATTACTCAGTAGCTATTAACCAGTAGCATTATATACTGCAGTCACAACCATCCATTATTGACCTTTATTCATGAATGACATGTGATTTACAATTTCAAATATTCATAATTTTTTACCATTTTTAATTCATGCTTGCCAAACGCTCATAGATCTCTTAAACTGAGATATAACAGAGGGATCTTGTCAAGACAAAATTTAATTCAAACCATTATTTTTCCCGGATCTGCTCTATAAATTAATATTTATTCATTATAAGTATTAAGAGACATGTTATTTTGGCTATAATTGAGCTTAAATTAATAAAAAAAATCCTGAATATCTAATTGAATATGTGGAGCTCCAGTACCCATTCTAGTCTGATTACATTTTTTTTCCTAAAATTTCCTATCATACAATAAAAAAAAGGAAAAAAAAAAAACTCGATGCAACTAATATCCAATACACAAAAATACAGTAAAATCCAAACAACAATCAGCTGACCACACATAGGTAGCTTTATTGTCTATTACATTCTCCTTTCATACTTAATATTCTCCTCGTTCAGTTATTCACAAATAACTCTGTTGTTTCTCTCCATTCTTCAACTTAAGGTTCATATATACTTTTCACCAACATATCTTCTATGTAGTAAAATTAGCAATGTATAGGAGTACTGCATAGCATTGGCTACGAATGGCCACATAAACGTAAATAATGTCTGTATGTATGGTAGCGGCACTTGGTAATATTATTATTAGCTAAGCTCCAACCTTAGTTAGAAAACCAGGATGCTATCAGCCCCAGCGAGGAAAGGAAATGAGGAAATAAATAAACTACACGAGAAGTAATGAATAATAAATATAGAATATCTTCGGATAATCAACAACGTTAAAATATATGTCATATATAAACTATAAAGAGCAATGATAACGTTAAAATAGATCTGTCATATAATATGAAGTGAGACTTATGTCAGTCTGTTCCATATAATAACATTTGCTGCAAGTTTGAACTTTGGAAGTTCCACCGATTCAACTGCCCGATTAGTAAGATCGTTCCACAACTTGGTCACAGCTGGAATGAAACTTCTAGAATACTGTGTCGTATTGACCCTTGTGATGGAGATGCCATAACTATTAGAATTAACTGCATGACTAGTATTGCGAACAGGATGGTACTGTCCAGGAAGATCTGAATGCAAAGGACGGTCAGAGTTATGAAAAATCTTCTACCAATGCATAAAGAACTAAGTGAATATCTGTGGCAAAGATTAGTATAAAGATTATCATTGAATTTTACCACCTTGATACAGCATATTATACCGCACATGTTTTACACACGCTCGTACACTGTAACGGTATTTCTTTTTTCTAATATCTTGCTTTCCCCGCACTGATAACAGAATCTGTTTAAGCTTGACTTTTTCATGCATTACCTGGTTTGAATTTTTGTGATTTTCTTACTCGCAAGTACTAGTATAAAAACGGTTTGTCTGTTTAATAAAGTTTAATTGCATTCCTCTCGTCTCTCTGTCATAACTTAACGGCCCACTTGCACATTGGTGACAGTCGGAGGACCAGCTCCCTCCAGCCTTTCCCCCTCACTACTGTTTGGAGATGCTGTCATTCGACCTTTACTCTTCTATCCACGCCACATCCATGAAGCTACCGTTTTTTTGTCAATAGAGAGGCATTCCCCTGGTTTCATCACCCCAAGGTTCAGTTTCATATCAAAGGTGTGACTCGCTCAAGCATCAAAGCATACTACGTCCTCTCTGCAATCCCCGAGGACACTTTACTAGAAATCTCCAATTGGGGACACCACAATAGCATAAGACGACCTTAAAACATACCTCTTGCAGCAGGACTCGCCATCATTAGCTGCCCGTATAGCCAAGCTTTTTTCAGCTCTCTTAACAATATTTGGAGGACCAAAGGCCTCGCTCGCCCTCAGGGAAATGACCAGTATTGCTTGCCTGCAACCTGCCGCAAAAAGCTTTCCTCGTGAGATGAACCTATTTCGTACCCATTGGGTATAACGCCTACCCGAACTTTTATGTGCTGTCATCCCAGATGTCAATATTTTTCCCATGAAGGACCTGATGATCAAAGTCAACGCACTTAAGTACAGCCACTTCACCACCTTCAAGACCTCTAACAACACCTCCACTCCTGACGAAGAGGACTACTATTCAACATCGACCGAAGCTGACGGGAATGCGGTAACACGAAAGGCGGTACGGCATAGATGCCCACCCCGTGACATGCCGGAGTGGTGATAAAGCCGCCCACCACCCACATATGACAATCCTCACTCACGCCTCAACCAACAACCTCTCCAGCCCCATACTGAAGCCCATCACCCGCAGTCATAGTACTACCACTCCAAATTCGTGACTGATGGGACGAAGGGTGCAAACAGTTTTAAGTGACCCCAAAAAACTTGTAAGTAGGCCATCACTTGTATCTGTAGCCTCCCCTATCACTAATCATTTCTTTTTACATGATGCAGGTACAGGCGTGCAAGTTTTGGTAGGCATGGGTGCTTCTGTTCTCTTCTACTAAGGCCACTATCTAGGACACAATGTAGTCTGTCTAAGCCTGCTGGTGTCTGTCTAGTAGCTGGCAATAAATCTGCAATCCCCACACACAGGTACGAGACCCTCGCATTATCGTTTGGAAGCGCCGAATATCATTGAAATTTTCTCATTGCACACGTCACATTGCCAATCCTCGGTGCGGATTTCCTCCCCTATTTCTACCTTCTGGTTGATGTTGCTCAGCGACGGTTAGTCAACTCAGACTCTTACTCATCAACACCTTTTCAATTCGCCTCCTCTGACCTTCCTCTCCAAATCAGAGCACCTACACCCACCTCTTCACGTCGTACCCGCAGTCTTCCATCCAGAACTTCGAGAAACGCCGACAGCTCCTGCCAAGCACGATACTTATCACCATATCAAGATGACGGGGATCCCAGTATTCCTCAGATTCAGGCATTTGGCACCGGATCATTTGGCTGCTGCTAAACAAACGTTCTCTGAAATGGAAGAAATGGGCATTTTCCAAAAGGCCTTTCACATCATCTTGAAGAAAGATGGCTCCCTGTGTTCATGTGGAGATTACAGTCGTCTTAACATACAGACAGGACCGGATCACTACCCCTTCCCATACATCACTGACGTTACCTCCTACTTGCACAAAGCGAAGGTTTTCTCTACTCTTGATCTCCTGAAGAGGTATTATCAGGTGCCAATGACCACAAAAGAGTATCCCCAAGACTGTCACCATCACCACCCTCATAGACTCATACACCTTCAATTACTCATGTTTTGGCCTTCGTAATGCTGGGGCCACTTTTCAACGCCTCGTGGATGGCATCCCAGGGGACCTCCCATTCTGTGTATGTTACGTGAACAACATACTTGTGATCTCTCCCTCCAAAGAGGAACACTTCCATCAGCTATGCATTAGGATCGACCATCTAGCTCAGAATGGACTTGTAATCCGGTACGACAAGTGTATCTTAGGCGTCAACGAAGTATCGTTCTTAGGGCACCGCATTACTCATAAAGGAGTCCACTTCCTTCCTCAGAAGGTAGCAGCCACCCAGAACTTCCCCATTCCCTCGACTGTCAAAGCACTAAAAGAATTCTTGGGCATGATCAACTATTATCACCGATTCCTGTTAGCCATCATTGCCTCTCTTGTCCCAATTTACGCTACCCTCAAGGGCAAGCCAAAAGACCTGAAGTGGGGTCCCCTTCAAGAAGCGGTCTTATGCAACGCAACGAATGCCCTACCAACCACTGCTGCTCTCACATTTCTAGTACCAAATGTCCCTCTTCTTCTCTCCATCAATGCTGGTGATATCATTTTTGTGCCATACTCTAGCAGGTGGTCAATGGTTCACTCAGATCATTGGCCTTCTTCAGTAGAATCCTGTCAAAGGTGAAGCCCGGCTACTCTACCTTTAACTGTGAATTGCAGGTGGTGCATTTGGCTGTCCATCACTTTTGCCACTTCTTAGAAGGTATGCCCTTCGTTTTTTGCACTGACCACATACCTCTGGTGCACGTCTTCACTCGACAGTCTGATACCTGGTTGGCCAGTCAACACCAACATCTATCCGCCATGGCTGAATACAACTGTACCATTTAACAAGTCCCTGGGAAAATTAATACTGTTGCCGATACCCTGTCAAGAAACACGTTGCCCATCATTCACCTGGGATGGGATTATAACGCCTTGGCAGAAGTCCTACAAAACATCCAGAGTACCAAGCATGTAGGATATCCTGCACATCCCTCCGTTAGGAAGACATCCGCTCGACGACTCCAATGCCACCCTCCTCTGTAGCGTCAGTACTAGTAGACCATGACCATGGATTCCTGCTCCCATGTGCCGATAAGTGTTTGATTTCATTCATGGCCTTTCACATCACTCATGCTGATGTAATACGCAGCTATTGAAGACAAAGTTCTTTTGGCATGGCATTACTAAGGATACTAAGTATTGGGTCAGTGCCTCTACTTCACGCCAAACTTCAAAAATACATTGACACACACAACCAGTAGAGGGCGCCTTTCCTCAACCTCTGTGTCATTTTACTCACATTCACGTTGGTGTAGTAGGTCCCCTATCCACATCACAAGGACATTGTTACCTGTTTACCCTCATTGACCGTTCCACTTGTTGGCCTAAATTCATCCCCATGCAAACTGCAATGTCTGCCTCATGTACATCGGCCTAACTCTCAGGGTAGATAGGTAGATTTGCTATCCCTGAGCATATTATTTTTGACAGTTACCACTTTCACCTCTCAATTGTGGATAACATTATTATTATTTTCATTATTAAAAGTCAAGCTACTACCCTAGTTGGAAAAACAAGATGTTATAAGCCCAAGGGCTCCAACAGGGAAAAATAGCCCAGTGAGGAAAGGAAATAAGGAAATAGATAAGCTACAATGAAATGAAACACTTTAAGAACAGAAATATCAAATTAGATTTTTTATATATAAACTATAAAGAACTTTAACAAAACAAGAGGAAAAGAAATAAGATAAAACAGCATGCTTGAGTGTACCCTCAAGTAAGTGAACTCTAATCTAAGACAGTGAAAATTTTCAAACTTGAGGAAAAGGCGAAGACAGGATTTGAGGCAACTGGGGTTGTCAATAATAGAGATGGAAATATATAGCATAGGGATGAAAAGTAAGATATGTAGAGAATATTTACAACTATTTAATACTGGAAATTAAAGAGTGGAGCTGGGAGAATCTCCTAACGGGGCAGGGGCCAGTGATTGAGAGAAAAAATACAAAAGTGTAGAGGGCATTGAGTAGAATGAAGAATAATAAAGCACCATCATCAGTTTCATATTGAAATTGTTGAGGATTTTAGCTACAGGGGGGCAAGAATGTATGCTGGATTTATTAAGAGCAATATGGGAAAATTAAATAATGCCTGAAGGTAGGGAGACGAGTCAAATGGTATCTATATTTAATGGAATGTGGTCCTTTAGAGAGTAGGATTCCCCTGCTGTACAGGACCAGATAAGCAGGTCTTAAAAGTAAAGTAAGTAAAGTAACAGAACATGTTTTGAAAATTTCAGAAAGGGTACTAGAGATATTGAGATATTGTTAAGATTGGGAAACATCAGTATGGATTCATGATTGTTAGAGAAACTGTGGATGTTATCTCTATAGTATTGAAGCTACAGGAAAAAGAGGCAACGGGGAAACCAGAGAGTTTTCTGTGCAATTATATGTTTAGAGAATGCTTATGATAGAATACCAAGAGAAGTGACGTGTTGGTGCCTGAGGAAACGTTAAGTCTCGAAGTTGGTTAGAATGGTATAGATGATTTATAAAAGAACAAGGACAACAGTAATAATTGTTAGGAAAGCAGAAACATTTGAAGTTAGAGTTGGATTAACATTAGCGAGTCTCCTGGGCATCACTCTACATCAGGAAACTGCCTACAACCCTGCAGCATATGGAATGGTTGAACTTTTTCATTGCACCCCAAAGCATTTTTTATGTTCAGATTCAATGACTCCAATTGGTTTACTCAGCTTCCCTGGGTTCACCTGGGACTAAGGATAACTCACAAAGACACTCTGCATGTCTCGGCAGCTAAAATGGTGTATGGCGACCCACTGGTCATCCCTGCTGAATTTTTTTCCATCTGCAACCTACTCCGACAATCTCCAACGCCTACATTATGTTGTGGGAAAATTTATTCCATGCCGCCAGACTTACAAGCCCCCAGAGAAACAACATATACCGACAGATTTGCACAAGGCATTGCATGTTTTCCTGCATAACAGCACTAGCAAGCCATCACTAACGCCCCTTACCCAGGTCCTTTCCTCATAATCAGTTGCACAACAAAGGCTTTTTTAATTAGCATTCGTGGCAAAGAAGACTGGTTCTCCATTAATTGCCTTAAACCTGCTTATCTCCTGCAAGATGAACCGCCTATAGTGCACCTCTCAGGAGCAGGGCTCCCTATTTCAAATGTGTCTCTTTTAGGGGGAAGCCATATACCACCTGTGTTTCACACACGCTCGTATACTGTATCGGAATTTGTTTGTATATCACGCTCTTCCCC